>NC_092254.1:7590000-7642500 GCF_036320965.1 Panulirus ornatus | reverse complement strand
TTTCCGTTACGTACTGTTACACTCGCCCCACTGTAATCTGTAACACTCGCCCCACTGTAATCTGTAACACTCGCCCCACTGTAATCTGTTACACTCGCCCCACTGTAATCTGTAACACTCGCCCCACTGTAATCTGTGACTCTCACCCCACTGTAATCTGTAACATTCACCCCACTGTAATCTGAGACTCTCACCCCACTGTAATCTGTAACATTCACCCCACTGTAATCTGTAACACTCGCCCCACTTTAATCTGTGACTCTCATCCCACTGTAATCTGTAACACCCCCCACTGTAATCTGTAACATTCACCCCACCGTAATCTGTGACTCTCACCCCACTGTAATCTGTAACATTCGTCCCACTGTAATAAGTAACTTTTCACCCCACTGTAACCTTTGACTCTCACCCCACTGGGGCAGTCACTCCCCACCTCACAAAGAGCTTGTCACTCCCACCTCACAAAGAACTGTCACTCACACCTTGACACACCCTAGGATTCATCCCCTCATAGCTTCCACACTCCCACCTCATGAATTACTCTTGTCAGGTTATGTAAGGCTTCTGATCCACGCGAGAGGCCATGGGGGCGCGATTCTCCCCCATGTCTCGTATTATGAAATATTTAGGCTTCCTGCAGCTCACGAATCGCACGGGGTTCTCCAGCATATTGATAAAGAGACGTGTACTGAAGTGACCTACTAAAGTTCCACTCAGATAAAAGTGTTGTCGACTCCAGACATTCGGGTCTAAGACACGCAGGAGCTGTGAGGGCACTGTTACAGTTCGGGTGTTCCACGAACACTTAACCTCCCTTGCATATTGGTGTTCTGTTCCCTTATTGAACGTCGTTTTTGAACCTTAACCTTTGACCTCGTAAACATGGTCAGGTTCGGAGGGGAGGGGGGGGGGGACGGACTTTGTATGTAAGGACTACAGCGCAAATTCATTTGTCATCCAGTCTCTCAGTTGAGAAGTACCATGTATACATAATAAGCAGTTAGGAAAGGTCATTGTGACCCCGATCTTCGTCCGTGTATACATAATAAGCAGTTAGGAAAGGTCATTGTGACCCCGATCTTCGACCGTGTATACATAATAAGCAGTTAGGAAGGGTCATTGTGACCCCGATCTTCGTCCGTGTATACATAAGCAGTTAGGAAGGGTCATTGCGACCCCGATCTTCGACCGTGTATACATAATAAGCAGTTAGGAAAGGTCATTGTGACCCCGATCTTCGTCCGTGTATACATAATAAGCAGTTAGGAAGGGTCATTGTGACCCCGATCTTCGACGACCCCTGACCTGACCTGGAATACGTATTCGGGTGTCGAGCTATTTAGTCTTGATAAGAGAAGGTTCAGGGTTGATCTAATACAGGTGTTCAGAATGATTTTAGAGGCTTCGATAAATCCCACTCCAGCGACATGCATAGGAATAGATTCGTCTGATGTCACTCGTAGTGATGATCACAGACTCGTGGGCAAAAACGTTTTGACATCGAAGAAGGCGAAGTACTCTTTCCTCTCCTGGATTGTTAACATAGAGAATGATCTGTCAATTAGAGTGACTGAAACTAGAACCATAGATACGTTTAAGAAATACACTTGATGAATATTTCCCCTTCACGTCCACGACTGGCATCATGTACGCTTCCTTCTCTACGTGAAAAAGGTTATGATTGGGTCGTAATTCCTACATATTTCACTCTTATCCACACTGAGCCACGATTTTCATATGTCCTCCTCAAGCACAAACAGCCCTATAGGGAGCCAGTGGTCTATTGTTGTTTTATTTCCTTTGTATCTCTTTGTATGTGTGGTATGTGGGTGTGGTGATCGCCCTGTTCTCGCGCAAAAGGTAAGGTAATACGTACTATTCTTAAACACTGTCTCAGTTTGATTGTTTATATTCTCTTGCTTTCTGTTGATATGATAACCATATTGATAGGGTATATATATATATTTTTTTTTATAAAACAATGAACAAGTATAAGGTATTTAAGTCGTTTATATTCACTTGCCTTCTGTTAATATGATAGCCATATTATTGGGTATATTATATATTTTTTCATAAACATTAATAAGTATAAGGTATTCAAGTCGCACTGGGTTTGGATAAGTTATTTTACGGTTTAACGTAATGTAATTTCTTTGGGATGTTTTAGTATTACATGAAGTCATGCATGAGTGGCAGATTACTTGGTAGATTTCCCTATGTCACTCTTGACAACAATGGCTCATTCTCGAGGCATTCTTATGGGAGTGTGTGGCATCCGCGTACGTGTTATCGCTGTGTTGCCGAAGATAACTTGTTTTGGCGTTAGAGGTGGAAGTCTTAGAGAAAGACTTGTTCGTGCGAGTTGTAATGTCTGGAATGCGACGGTACGACCCTTGAGCACGACGGTACGACCTTGGGTGTGGTGGTTTATCCTTCGACGTGACCCATGAGGGTCAGGTGAAAGGTCAGACCGTCGTGCTCAAGGATCGTACCGTCGTGCTCAAGGATCGTACCGTCGTGCTCAAGGATCGCACCATCGTGCTGAAGGATTGTACCGTCGTGCTCAAGGATCGTACCGTCGTGCTCAAGGATCGTATCGTCCTGCTCAAGGATCGTACCGTCGTGCTCAAGGATCCTACCGTCGTGCTCAAGAATCGCACCGTCGTGCTCAAGGATCGCACCGTCGTGCTCAAGGATCGTACCGTCCTGCTCAAGGATCGTACCGTCTTGCTTAAGGATCGCATCGTCTTGCTCAAGGGATGCGTAGTAAATCTCAAGGATCCCGGTAACCGTTCGTCTCAATGTCACGTCTGTTCCCTTAAGGATATGCATCGTCTTGCTCCAGGGGAGGTAGTAAATCATAAGGGTAAATTCCCGGAAGGGTGTCTGTTCGTCTGCAATGTACGGTCTGGTTGCCTTTAAGAGATAAAAAATAGCTCTCGAGAAAGTACTGTTCTGTATTCACACACCCTTGTACCACGCTGCAGCCTCCCTCGACACAAGTCAAAATTGAAGTTTCAAAACAGAGACTCATATTCTTCTCGTACTGTACAATGTACATCAAATCTTCAACTCATATGTGCAAATGTGGGCCAGACTCTGATTTCTCAGTGGAACGTATCCGACAGTCGTGGTGGTGGGTGTCTTTGATATGGCTGTGAATACAACATTATTCCAGTTATTTTTCAGATGGGATGACTTGACTAAAAGAAACTGTTGTTCTAGCTTTTTTTTTGCCGAAAGTTGATACTAATTTATCTTATGCAGATCAGGTGAAACTTAAGACTAAATATTCTCAATGTTTTTTTTTCTTTTTTTATCTCTTAGCTTTTTAGTGAGTGAATGTTGTACTAACTCGTCCATCCTGACGCAGACGTGGGTAGTAAAGCACTTATAAAACGCCCTCTGAGCCAGGTGTAAATTTTCCGCGTTCCAGCTTACTGAACGAAAACGTGAACAAAAAAAAAGAGTGCTGGTGGACACACGCACGGCAGGAATCCCGGCATGACACCAGCTTACATCATTTCAATTTCCCCGCCTTGAATGGTCCGCGCGGCGTCCGTAGTCGAAGTCCATAACCAACGCAGTGTCAGTTCTGTGAGATCGTGTGAAATAGCCAGAGGCAGACAGTAGTTCAACCCTTGAGCAGGGGTAGTGTGTGGGAGTGTGTGTGGGGGTGTTAGGTTGATCTCGGACACCTGTAGAAGGTGCTGAAGATTTGTTTTTCGGACGTTGGGTATAGTTTGTCGTTGACGCCTTTGATGACACTGGCAGTGGATGGTCCTAAGGCCCAGTGAGTGGAACCACTCAGGCTCATCCCCTGAGCACGACGACACGATCCTTGGGTATGATGGCGTGACCCGTGACCATCATTCCCGAGAAGGAAGATCATCGTTGATAGTGAGAAGAAAGAATGTAGGTGATAGGTCAGGACCCTGAGGGATGAGAAGAGTGTAGGTGATAGGTCAGGACCCTGAGGGATGAGAAGAGTGTAGGTGATAGGTCAGGACCCTGAGGGATGAGAAGAGTGTAGGTGATAGGTCAGGACCCTGAGGGATGAGAAGAAAGAGTGTAGGTGATAGGTCAGGACCCTGAGGGATGCCACTCTCAAATAGGGTAAGAGGGAGACGTTGCCTCATCGACGACCACCACAGTGGAACGACAGGGATGAAAACTGTGGATTAGAGAACAGAGAGAGAGAAGCAGAAAAACTAGAGGAAGGGAGTTTAGAAAACTGTGGATTGGAGAACAGAGAGAGAGAAGCAGAAAACCTAGAGGAAGGGGGAGTTTAGAAACCACAAAAAGGCTTGTGCCACACCCTCTCAGAAGCTCTAGAGATGTTTACAGCCACGGCAAAAAGACTCATCAAAATCCTTAAGGGAAGAGGCCCTCAGATGAGTCACCCAGGAGTGAAAATCACCAGCAGACCGTGCACTGGGAAAGCCAGAGTCACATTGCAAAACTTAATCCACTATCTGTGAACCTCTGGTATTTCCATTTCAAAATCTTACCACATTGGTGTGCATCCTCTCCCGTCTTTGTTAAAAGTACGTTAGTTTTGACACTAGTTTTCCTTCTTATTTCTCCTCCCTTAATTTACTGAACATCATAATTTCCCGAATTATCTCAAGTAGAACTTTATTCTGTTCGGTTTAGTGCAGTGATCGTGTACAGACGTCTCATAATTCAATCATATAGATACATCTACTCCAGCGAACATCTAGATGACCAGACTTAACTCATAATTCCCATACTTCTTAACTCTACAGTTTCGATATATGAAACAAATGAAAGGAAATGCATTTGAAGGACTGCATCCCATAGGTTTCCCGCAGCAGTGAACAGGAATGTAATTTTTTGTACGTTTCGGTCAAGGCAAGTAATCTCTGTCTCATTTTAATACCCTTCCACACCAATACCTTCACCTTGAAGACCTGTTCTCGGCAAGAATTCGTCGCTGGTGCATCACACCAAACCCCAGTGCCCCAGGTTGTGCCCGTCCAGCACCAGCCCGTCACTACCAGTAAGCCAAGTCGCAGCGACTCCCGTCTCTAGAATCCCTCACACGTTTGCGCTGTTTCTGTGTCGAAAAATCCCCTCATGCAAATATTGTATACAGTTATCCCCGGGGGGTAGGCGGAGAGGCAAGATACTACTACCCCACATCGAAGATATCCAAGAGGGGCGGGAGAGCTGCGCAGGAAACCCCTTTCCCCAACCTGTATAATTACTTTCGTAAAGTAGGTACTAAGAGGGAGGGGGAAGGCAGGCGAAGATATTTTTTTTCCTCGAAGGCCCCGTCTTCTGTTCCTGACGCTACCTTGCCAAAGCGGGAAAGACGAGCGAATATAAAGATGTATTCAGGTTACTTCGTAGGTTCGTGTTTGGGCTCAATATCTTTGCAGAACATGGGTAGGCAGGTCACAGCTGTATGATGCTGACAAGGAACATCAGTATTTTTTGCGTAATAAGACTCGTTTCGCATTCCCTCTTCCTCTTCATTGACAGAGATAAAGAGAACTGTTGTGGGAAGGGATAGAGGGAAGAATGTGGAAGGACAGACTAAAGGAGGGGTGAATAAAAAGTGGGAAGGGATAGAGGGAAGATTGTGTAGGGGGAGACTAAAGGAGGGGTGAATAAAGGGTGAAAATAGAGTACATGAGATAGACCTGTTGGTCTGTGACGAGAGTACGTGCAGGACAAAAGCATCAGGATCTAGTGTCCCGATTTATGTATATGGAGACGGTTTAGGTAAGCAGAATGTGGGGAAAATATATATATTGGGAGGGGAGAAGGAGGAAATGGAGTAAGAGAGTAGTGTGTGAACTGTGAGGTAAATGAAGGGGAGGAAAAGTATGTGGGAGAACAATGGATCAGTGTTATTTAGAGGGATGGAGGCTAGTGAGGGAGAGTGGGAGTGTGGAGAAGGAAGGCAAGAAACGGAAAAGTAGAGGAAGGGAGGTAGAGCAGAGGGAACAGAAAACGGACGGAGTATGGTGGAGGCAAGGGCCCCCACTTATCTACCGTTGCGCTCTACTCGAACACCTTGGTTGGTCAGTCAGGGTTGCGTTGAAATCCCGTCCCTCACCTCCATTATCCCACATACCACTAAACCCGAGCAGCTGCTGCTATCCTGCATCTGGCAGCCCGGCCATTGTCACGGAAATAGCTGGTTGACGTCATCTCCAAGTCATTTCGCAAAATTTTTTTCATAGCCATACAGTTTCTTTGTTGCTATTCTGCAAAGCGAAGAAACAAGTTCAACTCTCGAACAGCAGCAGCAGCACTGGCGACCGGCGCACCCTCTACAAACACCTGCAACACCCGATATTCAGACCGGATGGTCACCCCAAAATATTCCCCAAGGTTAGAATTAAACGTATGTAATTCGTTTTCATAACAAGCATGAATAATGCAGAGAGCCGGTGAGTGGAGAAGGGTTGAAGGCAACAAAAAGAGGCTGGTTTGTGGCTGCCTTGGCAAAAGCGCCGAGCTGTCTGCCAGCCACCTTACTCTTGTACATATTACATCATCAAGCAAAAATGAGCGGATGTTTTATTAGTGCCGCTTTGATAAGGTGTATATGAAACGCATTGGCTTCAAGTAATGATAAGATTAGGGAATGATTTCGGGATAGTGTAAAAGCACACAATACTAATTAGAAGCCTCCCTTATGAGCAATAGATTTCGCTGTCACCTTCCAGCACATAGATTATGTTATTTATAGAAGTAATTTAATGTTTGAGTGGGCTGGTTCTCCTTAAAGGACACAGGTTCTTACAGCTGTCTATAAATACTATCTCGGTGCAAGTAAAGCTGATGAATGCATCGATTTAACAGGTGTTTCGTCCTTACGATTATGGAAAAATGAAGTAACTATGAGACAGACTGTTAATTAAGAACGCGTGTAAAAGAAGGTCAATGGAGCATTATAAATAAATTCTAATGTAAAGTTCTGCTAGGGTCGTGTGGAGGCAAGTCGTCGGTAGGGTTGGTAGCCATGGCAGCCCTCCACACCACATGGTTGGGTTTTGCCGTCGCCCGTCTGACACATTCATGTATTTATTTTCACTAATATCCTCTGTTGTAGTACTAATATCTTTCTGCCATAAGGCATGGGATTCGTCTGTCTTTGGTTATTATGATAGCTGTTAGACTGTAGTGGTAAAAGAGGAGCAGGTAGTGCAAATACTTCAATAAATGGTAGCTGGTCACGTAGGCGGGGGTGAGGGAGGAAGCTGGCCTTGAACTTGGACTGTATTTTTACTCTCCCTCTCAAGTGGCTAGCTTTTCTTCCGCACTTTCGTCATCTTTTATGATATTTTGATTATCTTTTCTTATACCATACATTGATGCTTTTCAGGATAGGATAATGCTGTAAAACAAGCATTAAGTAGGGTTATATGAAGGGAGAAGAAGCTTTAGCGAGAACAAATACATTATATTGGTGTGTGTGTGTGCAGCGGTTGGTTGGGGAGGATGGAACTTCAGTATCAGACTCGGGTAGGGTATTATGCCATTTATTGATGGAAGGCAGCATACAACGTGGGAAAGCCAGCTGTGTATACTTTTTTTTCAACTTTCTGCCTGAATTTGTTACAAGAACTCGCGGCGAACACTACAGGAAAATGATAGTTTATTTAGGACGTCCCGTAGATCACGTGCACGTTGGGAGCGAGTATATATGAAGCGGTTAGGCCCACGTGTAGGGTAGAGGCAACCTATAGCCATGGCGCCGCGGGTCACGGAAGTTGGGGGTGGAAGTGGGAGACACCCCCAGTGGTTTCCGTGAGAAGTAATCCCTGTGATCATGACTCGTCTCACCACTTGATAAAGATAACATGAATACAACAACCTCACGCCAATAACAAGGGCTCGTCATACAGTCATGACGTAAACTTATTCTTCTGACGGTTACGTAACAGCTGATGCGATGTTTCCTTATACTGTACGAACAAGGTTAGCTGCTGGCTTTAGTTGTTTTTTTTTTGTCATATAGCTTGCTTAGTATGTATTTGTTCACTGTTCAGCTGAACTGAAGATTGAGATGTTCAATGAATGAAATTCTTGGAAATGCGAACAGCTATCCATACTCAGTGCAGACTTTAAAGTCGATCTCGTTTGGTGAGAGTTTAGCAAACACCAAGATAAACAGTTCTCTCATACCCATGATGGACTCGTGTTTACCTTGTGGCACCATACATCCCCCTCTGGCAACTGTTGTCATACGGCAACTCATTCCCCCGCGATTTTCCCTTTCTGCTATCCTCGTGTACCACACAATTGTAAAAGGGATCCTGGCCTATGACCCCTGATTCGTGGGATCCTGCAGCTCCTAGCCTGCACCACCTTCAGTAGTAGGGACGGGATGCACTTTACTCTCGTTGACCACTCACAACGTAACCTCAAGAAGGCAGAGTCCGGCAACGCACACACACACACACGTGTGTGTGTGTGTGAGGAAAGGTAGTGTTTGTTGAATTGGCAAAGGGTTTAACCTACAGAAATAGTACAATACAACGGCCAGCGTTGTCCATGACCAGTCGTTGGTGTGGAAATAGAAAAATGCTAGCGGGGAAAATTATATAAGGCGTCATTGCTGGAAGACAGATTTCCTGTAGCTGTGGTTCACGCTGTGTATTTAACTCGTGGACCCTGAGGAGGAGTTGACCGACGCGAGGACAATTGATGGAGGAAAATGGGCTGACTTTTAACTGTCATGTCAGAGGTCGCACCATCATACGCAAGGGTCGTACCGTCTTCGTGCTCAAGTGGTTAAGGAATTTCGAAGGAAGATCGTGTACTGTATCCATTTCTATTTGCTATAAATTTGAACTATAAGTGCAAATGTGTCATTAGGTACCACAGTTACTTCACCATACATACATCCATATATACGGTAGCTGAAATGACAGACGTATATACGTATATACAAGTTATATACGGCAACTAAAACAACATCAACAGTTAATGCATACAGCTATATGGCAGCTAACACAAATGCTTCATTAAAAAGACACCTGTATGTCAGCTAAAATAACATAAACTTCACTATACATATAACTTACACGGCAGCTAAAATAACAAAAGTACCTCACCCTACAATCAGCTATAATGCAGCACAAAAAAACACAAGTATCATAACCATACAGAGAGCTGTATGGCAGCTAAAATAATGCATGTACTTCACCACACAGACAGCTATACGAGTAAGAAAAAATACCCTAAAAAAGCTATACGGCAGCTAAAATAACATCGAGTAAATTGCTTCACTAGGCAGACAGCTACAAAGTAGACAAAATAGTTTTAGCAGTTCACCGTGCGGGAAGTTATATGCACGGCAGTTAAAAAAAACAGCGCATACCTTAACAACGGTTAAGTGTCGGCAAAAAATAATACCATAAATAACTCAAGCTTACGGCCAGCCCTACGTAGCTTGAACAAAAAGCATGTACAAGGACACCAGGTGGTTTTCCTAGCTCTTAACACTGAGCATTTCCAGATGGATTCCATAGATGACAATTACACTGACGGTGACGGATTAGACCTCGTTTTTATGTAGTTTACGCTCCTGTTGATGGTGAGGGAAGGCGTCCAGATGAATACAATTATGTAAGGATAGTTACATAATTTACATAGTGTGTGATTATTATTTGTGTGGTACGGGGGGAGGGTTTATATAGCAGTCAACAGTTTTTAGTAGTTATCATGCGTGCATTACGTTTCATGTATACAACCTTTATATATATATATATATATATATATATATATATATATATATATATATATATATATATATATATATACTCTGTGTGTGTGTGTGTGTAAGTGGGTTTTGGTTCATCTGTTCGATGTTATGTTGTCAGGCAGGATGGCACGCGAGACCCATTAGATTCTCTTCTAGTACAAGAATTAATCAACTCGGGTAACCATTTGCCGAACAGCCCCGAGGGGAGGGTGAACGCCAGGGTTGGATGTGGGCCAACTGCTGTGCCCAAGATTCGAACGTATCAGGGATGGACTCCGGGCCAGCTGGTGCTGGCTGACTCATGTTATATATATATATATATATATATATATATATATATATATATATATATATATATATATATGCGCGCGTGTGTGTGTGTGTGACAGTTTATACCGAAAGTTTTCCTAAAACCAACATTTACATTCGTGCACATCTTCAGCAGAGGAAACACACCTGTTGCTTGCAGTGAATTGTAGTGATGCATGAGACTCTTATGATAGCTTATTATTTGTTTCTCTCATAGTCTCATCTCGGAGAAAACTGATCATCTTTGTAAACTTATGTCCAGGCCCTTTGATCCAGCCTGATCGAATTTATGTAATTGTTTGTTTTGATGTACTGAGTCTTGGGGTTTTGAGAGAGGTTGAGGGAAATCTCTAACACCTGTTTTGTCTCTGGGGAGGAAGGAAAGAAGATTTAGTATAATGTATGAGTGCAGGTGGAACAGAATCTTGGCATGGGCGCTATGTTGACATCTTGTCTAGCATGCCACTTGACTGAGATCTGTTCACAGATCACTTTTGAATTTATTTTTTTTTTCCGGAGACCTCAGCTGACAGATCGGAACTGTGTCCGTTTTTATTGTTGACTTCCTAAGTTTGAGGACTGGCGTGAGTCAGACTTGAACGTCGGTTTATTCACGTATGTTTGCCGGTGGAAACAAAGTTGCGATAGATGAGCGAGTATTTGTCCCACTGGCTGAATTAGATGTTGAGCAGGAGGGTGCGGATTTTGAGCAGGAGGGTGCGGACCTTGAGCAGGAGGGTGCGGATCTTGAGCAGGAGGGTGCGGACCTTGAGCAGGAGGGTGCGGATCTTGAGCAGGAGGGTGCGGACCTTGAGCAGGAGGGTGCAGACCTTGAGCAGGAGGGTGCGGATCTTGAGCAGGAGAGTGCGGTCCTTGAGCAGGAGAGTGCGGTCTTTGAGCAGGAGGGTGCGGACCTTGAAGATGATGGCCTGGATATTTTTGTCAGGTCTAAAGCAAGACCTTCATACTTAAAAGGGTCACAGATTGTATGGCTCCAGATTTACATTACATGTAAATACATATATGAAGGAGAACTCGACCGCTACCTCAGATTTTTACAGTGATGCACGCCGCCCAGGGTCGAGTGTATAGGTTCGAATCCTGGTTGCGGCATTCGGTCCATAGTCAACCCAGCTGTTCATCCACTCTTAGGTGTTGGTCGATAAAATGGGTAACTGGCTCAGGCTAGGGTATATATGTAGCTTTAATGGAATGGCCTTGATTAGGGCCCCAGCTGCCCGTGCCGTCTCACTTAACATAGAAAAAAAAAAGTGTAAGTTAAGGCTTCATTTACCAAGGATGTTCAGTCATATGGTTTGTTCTGATTATTGAAATATGGTTCATAATTTCGACGGCATTTAAATTTTGATTGAGAGTGTATGCGTAGTGGAGCGTGTCTGTGTACCGTTTGAGCACGATGGTACGACTCTTGAGCACTACAATCTATTGCTCTCGATGGTACGACCCTTGGGTATGATAACTGATTAAACCATCATAGACACGGGGTCGTAACGTTGTGGTTCAAAGGATCGTGCCATCATGTTCAAGATGTCGTACCTCTGTGCTCAAGAGGTTAACATGCTGCTCAGTGGCTGTGGGGACTGGGGCTAGGCTTTGAAACTGGCAATTTTTCACAACACCTGTGGCCAAGGGTGCAGCTGTTGGTGCTACGTGAGTTACGCCTGAAGCAGAGCGGCCGTTTTCTTTTTCTCGTGATCAGATTTGGTGGCTAGTATTGGGCGTTTACACGCCCTCGTTTTTCTTGTTTTCGAGACTGGAAGCTATGAAGTTGCCTTGTAAGACTTGGCTCTGAATGGCAGCCTCTGGTTGTGGTACAAATACTTCCCAGCTGGTGACTTAGTGTGTGCAGATGAAGCCATGGTTCGTTTCCTCCTGGCGCTGCCTCGCGCTTAAACAAAAGAATCAAGCTGTTTATTTTGTTTGTGAGAGTTTGGACAAATGTTTGTGTTGATGTCGATGTTAATCCCGTAAAGGATATGTCTTCCCAGTCTAGTTTTCTATAAATGTTTACCTGTTTGCATTTCGCTGATGTATGTATAAGTGTATGGACTTTGGTTTCTGGTCCATGTATTACTTAAAGTCTAGTGTATTTCGTGTACAGTGGCAACCCGAACGTCACACTGTGGCAACCCGAACGTCACACACTGTGGCAACCTGAACGTCACACTGTGGCAACTGAACGTCACACTGTGGCATCCTGAACGTCACAATGTGGCAACCTGAACTTCACACTCTGTGGCAACCTGAACGTCACACACTGTGGCAACCGGAACGTCACACTAGGCAACCTGAACGTCACACTGTGGCAACCTGAACGTCACACTGTGGCAAGCTGAACGTCACACTGTGGCAAGCTGAACGTCTTACTGTGGCGACCAGAACGTCACACTGTGGCAACCTGAACGTCACACTGTGGCATCCTGAACGTCACACTGTGGCGACCAGAACGTCTCACTGTGGCGAC
The DNA here is from genome assembly GCF_036320965.1 of Panulirus ornatus. Classification (NCBI taxonomy): domain Eukaryota; kingdom Metazoa; phylum Arthropoda; class Malacostraca; order Decapoda; family Palinuridae; genus Panulirus; species Panulirus ornatus. Next base: position 7,629,958 of record NC_092254.1, on the reverse strand, counting down.
CAGAACGTCACACTGTGGCAACCGAAACGTCAGCGTGATTGTCCCATCTCTCGTGACGCCTCCACCAGTGATCCCGTTCCTCTTCCTGCTATCCCATTCCAACCATTTATCCCTCCCATTCCTTAGTGGTATGTACGTAAGGACATCTGTCGCCGTGTGTATGACCCCTTTCCCATCCCTCTAGAGCCTACCTCCCCTTCCATACCTGTGGTACCCTTGTTCATCATGTAGAAGAAAAAAGATATCTTTTTTGGGGGAGGTACACTTTAATTAAGAATTAAACTCTAAAGTCTATATTTGTCTTAATGGGCTTCCTGTTTTCTCGATCCTTGGAGCTTTTTTTCCCTCCCTCTTCTGTATAGCAGCTGCTCCACCCCCTCCTCCTCCTCCTCCTCCTCCGCTTCAACCATCAGACGCGCGGTTTCTGAAAGCCTTTTGAGATGTTTCAGGCCGTGGGTTGTGGCTTTGTGTGAGCCGCTGTGAGCGGCGGGTGTGTTCCTCCGCCCTGCTGGAAGGGGGTAAAGATTGAGGCGGGTGGGAACTGTTTGTTGCTCGGACGAACACGAGACGGCTTGGAAACGACCATTTGACCTCTCGAGTACGACGGCACGACCCTTGGGCGAGCCATCATACTTAAAAGGGTCGTGGCGTGGTGCTGCCTCCTCCTGTATTACCACAGACCGGTGTGAGAGCTCTGAAGGGGAGTTTACCCACTGGCAAAACCCTTGACTCTCCTCCTTGAGGAAATGGTTCTCACCACTGTGGCATCTGTGGTGGGGACAGAAAAGGCAACTGGTGTTTGCACTTCACTGAAACACACACACACACACACACACACACACACACACAGAGTAAGCTCGTAAACTTTTTTATGAAGTAGAGGAAATGACAAGATAAGACCGAACTGGTGGATCTTTAACTCCCTAAAGAATACCCGAAGGTAGACTCGTTCACACGCATTCGTGGTTGCAACCCACATTACACACACACACACACACACACACACACACACACACACACACACAATTGATTTCAGTTGTTCATGAAAGCATTTTGGTACAAGAATTATCGAACACAAGAAGTTCATTTTTTTATTCTTAAACGAAGAATAACGTCTGCCGCTCATTTCACTCATATGTTTATCTATTTCTCATCCTATTATGACACACACACCCTGGTACATATCCTCAAATGACACACTCTGGTACATATCCTCGTATGACACACACACACACACACACACCCTGGTACATAGCCTCGTATGACACACACCCACACCCTGGTACACATCCTCACATGACACACCCCGGTACATATCCTCACTTGACACACACACACACCTTGGTAAATATCCTCAAATGACCTCAAATGACAGACACACACCCTGGTACACATCCTCACATGACAGACACACACCCTGGTACATATCTTCACATGACAGACACACACCCTGGTACATATCTTCACATGACAGACACACACCTTAGTACACATCCTCACATGACAGACACACCCTGGTACGCATCTTCACATGATAGACACCCAGATACACATCCTCACATGACAGACACACCCTGGTACACATCCTGTTATGAGACACACCCTGGTACACATCCTCACATGATAGACACACCCTGGTACACATTGTACCTTACACTCCCAAATCCATGGTCTTTAAATACGCCATTCGTAAGGAAACAGCTGGTCGTTTCCTGCCAGCTCCTTCCTTCCATTCGTGCCTTAACCGCGCTCTCTGACAACACACTAACCTCATGACTAACGAACGAACTGCTCTCTGATTACCCCCTTAATAAATCTTCATCTGTCCATCAGACGCCACAAACCATTCTGTCATCCGAGTTAAAGCCTTACTCTGCAATCTCGCTGCGAGAAATATTGTAACCAAAGCAGAGTTATTCCCCCTTGTGAATCATCGGAATTATATACAACCAAGACGTATTCACTTGTCGTGTTTGTCCTGCACGATTTATTTGCAGGCGAGGCGCAGCGTAAATTCTGTGGATCACCTCTTGAAGTTCTGGGCGTCCACAGGTGACAGTGTTGGTGTAATGATGGTGGGGTAGGTTGACTGCGGTGCCACTGGGTGGGTGCTGCTCCCTTGTCGGTTTGAGTAACGACAGCCCATCATGCTAGGCTGGGCACGCTACATTTAGCAGGCAGCTAGCTGCTCCAGTCTGTGCCGCCCATCGCGCTAGATTTCGCGTGGCTGCAGTAAACTCTGTTGTATTTTCACGGGGCTACAGTCACGCTGGTATATTTCAAGGGACTCCAGGCATGCTGTATTTTCGGGAGCTACAGTCACACTTATTATATTTCACGTGGCTACAGTTGCGCTATTATATTTCACGTGGCTTCATCACGTTGTTATATTTCACGGGACTCCAGGCGCGCTGTATTTCAGGGAGCTACAGCCGGGTTATGTTTCCCGTATTAAAGTCACGCTGTATTTCATGAGGATACAGGCATGATGTAATATTTCACGTGGCTAAAATCACGCTGTATCTCGCGAGGATACAGTAATAGTTAACATCTGATTATGGCAACAGCTGGTGTACGTAACATCTGGTATGCATGACATCTGTTGAGTATAACAACAGCAGGTGTGTGGGATATTTGGGGAGCTTGGCAACAGCTGGTGTGCATGACATGGTAGCAGCTGGTGTGCATGGCATAGCAACAGCTGGTGTGCATGACATGGCAACAGCTGGTGTGCATGACATGGCAACAGCTGACATGCAAGACATGTCAACACCTGGTATGGAAGACATGGCAACTGCCGTTGTGCATGACATGGCAACCGCTGGTGTGCATGATTTGTGATCCTTAACAATTTACAATGACTTATCAGTGATAACATTAGTAGAAAAATATAGATAAGGTTTCGGCCACTTTTATGAACTTATCTGATGATATATCTATTGACTGTAATTGTTAAAAACCCTTGAGTACGACGGTACGACCCTTGAGCACGACGGTACGACACTTGAGCAAGACAGTACGACCTTTGGTTATGTTGGCCTGGCCTACGACCTTCGTGGTCAAGGATATTACTGTCGTGCTCAAGGGTCGTAACGTCGTGCTCAAGGGTCGTACCGTCGTACAGAGATCATAAAGTCGTGCTCGAAGGTCGTACCTTCGTGCTCAGCTTTCATAAAGTCGTGCTCATGAGGTAATACCGTCGTGCTTAAAGGTCGTGAAGTCGTACTGAAGGGTCGTACCGTCTTGCTCAAGGGGGTTGATTAAAGGTGGCTTACCCAAGTGTTAATTTGGCAGGAGATAAGAACGCTTTGCACAGCCTTTTTGACTCCCAGATGTGTACGACAGTTTTGGAAGCGCACGGCCACATCCCACCGGCAACACCCCTGGCGGACGTATGATTAAAGTATCCTAAAATCTTTAAGACAGACCCGTCGTTCCATGTAATATCTGCACCCAACAGAGAGAGGCATAGATAACAGGAGAGGGCTGAGCCATAACGTATGGTGCAGCAGCAGCAGCAGCACGTGTGGTGTAGCGTAAAAATTAATGACTTCATTTTACGTATCGTCTGTTTGAATTTTACTATGCATAATAAAGTTTATCGCCGGGTAATGTTATATTCTGGCTGATGTTCACACACACACACACACACACACACACACACACACACACACACATAGAAGTTTAAAATGTTGTATGATGGAAAATGTTCAAGAGATGCACGTGAGTGTAAAGCTCCCTCCACATACAAATAGGTAATCACACACACACACACACACACACACACACACACACACACGGACAAGCGCGCACGGGCTTTCTTGGTGTAGTGGTTCATGTTACTGACCGTCGTAATTCACGAACGCAATCGCTGGGGTTCGAATTCTGGGCGCGACGGTCAGCCCACAGCACACTCGTCTGTTCATCCTCCCACTTGGGGCGGGTCGATGAATGGGTACTTGGTTTAGGCTGGTGTGTGTGTGTGTGTAATGACATGGTACATGCACACAAGGTTAAGAGACGAGGCAACATGAATGTAAAACTGTACCACAGTAAGAAGAGTAAATACAATTAGTAATCTCTCTCTCTCTCTCTCTCTCTCTCTCTCTCTCTCTCTCTCTCTCTCTCTCTCTCTCTCTCTCTCTCTCCATCTATTTATCTGTCTATCTGTCTATCTATCTATGGTAGATGGCAGGCAACCATCGATCAAGGGAGTGGTAGTGACGGCTGTGGAGTGAGTCAACACTTCACTGGCTGTCAGGTTTCACTCCCTTTGGCGCCCAGAGTTGCCGTCTTCACACACATGGGTTACCGGGCATTCAGATCACAGAGCTCTCTCTCTCTCTCTCTCTCTCTCTCTCTCTCTCTCTCTCTCTCTCTCTCTCTCTCTCTCTCTCTCTCTCTCTCTCCATTCCACACACAAAACGGTAACAGCCCTTTTCATTTACAGGATTTTGACTCTTAACCACGTGATCAAGGAAATCAATATTTTTCCCTTAAGTTCTCTTCAGTGAGAGTCTTGCTTGCCTTCGCTTGAATTGTGATAGATGGCCGCGTGTGCGATGATGGTCTGCAAGCCGGGGTTGGGTTACAGACGAGGGAAAACCACTGAGGAGGAATGCTTGGGGGAGGAAAATGGAACCACTGGAGAAGATAGGGAGATAGAAGTTAACACTGTGAACCACTGTAGAAGCTAACACTGTGAACCACTGGAGAAGATAGGGAGATAGAAGCTAACACTGTGAACCACTGGAGAAGATAGAGAGATAGAAGTTAACACTGTGAACCACTGTAGAAGCTAACACTGTGAACCACTGGAGATGATAGGGAGATAGAAGCTAACACTGTGAACCACTGGAGATGACGAGAAGATAGAAGCTAACTTTGTGAACCACTGGAGGAGATAGAGAGATAGAAGCTAACACTGTGAACCATTGGAGATGATAGGGAGATAGAAGCTAACACTGTGAACCACTGGAGATGACGAGGAGATAGAAGCTAACTTTGTGAACCACTGGAGGAGATAGATAGATAGAAGCTAACACTGTCAACCACTGGAGAAGAAGGCTTAAAGAGATGGATGCGAGCACTGAGACGATGTTGGTCATCTATATATAGCAAAGCAGTGAATGAACCTGTTGTGGTATTCACAGGACATGGGATCCCTCGGACATAGTATAGGCTTCAAGTGTGTACAGTGTAGGTCAGGTTAGCACAGAATAGGATAGGATAGGTAAGGAGAGGGTAGGATAGGTAAGGAGAGGGTAGGATAGGTAAGGAGAGGGTAGGATAGGCAAGGAGAGGGTAGTAGAGGTAAAGAGAGGGTAGGACAGGTAAGAAAAGGGTAGGATAGGTAAGGAGAGGGTAGGATAGGTAAGGAGAGGGTAGGATAGGTAAGGAGAGGGTAGTAGAGGCAAGGAGAGGGTAGTAGAGGTAAGGAGAGGGTAGGACAGGTAAGAAAAGGGTAGGATAGGTAAGGAGAGGGTAGGATAGGTAAGGAAAGGGTAGGATAGGTAAGGAGAGGGTAGGACAAGTTCGGAGAGGTAGGAGTGGGTGTGGTCTGTCGGACGCTAGCTGGCTGGCCTGCTCCTCCCTTAAGCTTGTGTTGTGGTAATGTGGGAGGCGTAGCCAGGCAGGCCCCAAGACACACACCCACCCACCAACCTTCTCCCCAGGCCGAGACCCATCCCACCTTCCCCCCCCCCAGACCGTAACCCGACCCCCACCAGCACCACCCCGCCTTCCCAAGACCTCCTTACGGTTCCCCTTTACTTCCGTTGGCACAGGCTGCTTCTTCAGGAGTGGACGCGGGCTATCTTCACCCCTCGAGCATGACGGTGCGACCCTTGGGCACGACGGTGCGACCCTTGGACACGACGGTACGACCCTTGGACACGACGGTACGAACCTTGGACACGACGGTACGAACCTTGGACACGACGGTACGATCCTTGGACACGACGGTACGATCCTTGGGCACGACGGTGCGACCCTTGGACACGACGGTACGACTCTTGGGCACGACGGTACGGTCCTTGGACACGACGGTACGACTCTTGGGCACGACGGTACGGTCCTTGGACGCGACGGTACGACTCTTGGGCACGACGGTACGATCGTTGGACACGACGGTCGTGCTCAAGGATCATGTAGTCGTGCTCAAGGATCGTACCGCCGTGCTCAAGGATCATGTAGTCGTGCTCAAGGATCGTACCGTCGTGCTCAAGGATCATGCAGTCGTGCTCAAGGATCATGCAGTCGTGCTCAATGATCATGCAGTCGTGCTCAAGGATCGTACTGTCATGTTCAAGAATCGTACCGTCGTGCTCAAGGATCATGTAGTCGTGCTCAAGGATCGTACCGTCGTGCTCAAGGATCATGCAGTCGTGCTTAAGGATCGTACCGTCGTGCTTGAGGATCAAGTAGTCGTGCTCAAGGATCGTACCGTCGTGCTCCAGGATCATGCCGTCGTGCTCAAGGATCGTTTCCATCATGCATGAAAGGTTAACTGTCAATGTAAACATATGGTTTTGCCTCGTGTGGGACATAGTTTAAATAGAATCTAAGATAACCAGTAAATAAAGTATGTAATTGAATATTTGGATGTATTTTTCTTTGGGAAAAATACCAGACCATAATCATAGTTGTATATACATACATACAGGAGCGAAGTCCCAGATGCCTCATTTCTACAGGTCAGGAGGGTTCATTGCCCTGGCTGTATGTTTCTTACTGTTAATTACTTTGCTAATTATCTACGTTGGTAATGGAATGGATATTTAATTCCTGGTGCGTGTGGCCGCCAGTCAGGCAGTGTTTTCAGTTGCCCAGATGCTAATCCTGGTTCGTACGTAGTGTGTGGCAGATCTCAGGGTATGAGGCTGGTTCCTGCCTGCCGTAGTGATGAGAGAAGTAACAACAGATGTTCTTAAGACGTATGTCACGCCCTTGGACCGTGAAAACGTACACGGTTGTATGAATGCACGGTCTCGTTTCTCTTGGGAAGTAACGCTCGAACGAGGGAGTAAGTACATGGAATTTTTTTCTATGGTACTAACACGTCTGTGCCACACCGAGTCTTTATTTTCTTGCCCTCAGGGAGTCTGTAGTTCGTCGGGTGCAGCAGGTCACTGAGTCAGGCAATAATTATATATAGCAGTGTTGGGATGTGTGTGTGTTGTGGTGATGGGAGAGGCAGGCCGATCAATACCGCCTGACTCATCTTACTTGCTGGCTGGGGCGTGGCTGGTAGGCCTACATGCTTCTGGGGAAAGGGAGGGAGAGGGCGGCCCCCCTCCTCCTCCTTAAGTGCTGCTGTTTGTAGGCCTAGTTAGGTCCCACGAGGCCTAAATGATGGTTGTTTGGATGGGTCTCGATGCCTGCCGGTGATTGGTGGCTATTTGTGATGGTGACTGTTTGGATGGTTGTTCGTTAGGGGCCGATGGTGATGCTCGTTGGTCAGAGGTGGAGGATGAACACCTGACGTGGGTGAGGGACGACTTGCCGCGCCCAAGATTCGAACCCTTACGGGATCCAACCCCCCATCGCGGTTGGTCCGTGCTGGTGTTGATGGTCGTTAATGTTTGTTGATGCTCGTTGTTAGGGGCTGGTGGTGTGGTGGTTGGCTGGCTGGAGGATTGGTGTGTACGTCGGGACGAGTGAAGGTCACATGTTATGGGTAGGAACGATGGATGGGGGATAATGGATAAGATTCGAACCCATGCAGGTCTGATGTTGACTGTTGGTCAGTAACGCTAACCACTGCTCCTTGTGTGTATGTATGTATGTGTGTGTGTGTTTAGGGAAAGGTTCTGAGCTTAATTGATTGGTGTAATTGGTTTGGGGTGGTTGAAGTGTTATGATTAATAGTGGGAGTGCTTGTCTTAATGGCGCTTGTGGTGGTAGATGGAGATGGATTGGTAGAAGTGTTTGGGTGGAGCGGTGTGGTTGGGTTGGGTAGGCATCACACACTGTGTACCACAACCCAGCACGAGGCTGTATCCGACCCTCTCTACCACACACGTCTTACCGAAGAACACTCTTCAGTCCGCTATCATCTGTCTCTCTGTCGCTCATGAGATATCAACTCGACCTAAATTCGTCATCCATTTTCGTGTAATACATTGCTCAGAATGTACCTACACACTCGCCTCGCCTCTCTAACTTCAACTGTATGTTGTATAACTCCTCCTACAGTAGGACCGCTGTATATCCTAGCGTTCCCCCTAAGGACAGACACGGCTTCATTATGCAGTCGTTCCTCGGTTCCTTCAGGAGCCACGTCAGGAGAGCCAGGAACGTGGGAGTGCTCCTGACTGGGAAATACTACTCACGTTGAAATGGTAATGTTCGGGAGTTACAGTGTTGTCATGGCGAAGAAATATATAGCCAGGAACTTGTACCTTCATGGGACGGGAGAATGCTGTATGTATGCGTGGTGAGAGGAGGAGGAGGAGGAGGGATTGAGGGGGTTAGTCTTGTATTTATGTGTGTGTGTGTGTGTGTGTGTGTGTGAGGGGAAGAGAGATGGGTAGGGGATGGAGGGTACAGTACGTGTGGATCTTATGTCTTCAGTATGTATGTATACATGTACATGCACATCCCTGTGTCTGTGCATACGTGTGGTGTGTGTTCTGTATTTGTGTGAGTGTGTGTTCTGTATTTGTGTCTGCCTGTGTATGTATGTATGTCTCGTATATATACTATATGCTCATCTGTCTCATTACATAGTAGACAGTGACACTATAATCGTCCATACGAGGATAAGTCGCCGCTGACAGAATAACGTCACCCTAATTCCCGTGACGAAAAAAAAAGAATAGTGTCGAGTGAGCGAGCGACTGATCTTGTGACATCCTGCAGCGATCAGCTGGTGGCATGACGTCACCAACAGCTGATTGACTTTTCATTGTTTATTTTCATATTCTCACCCCTGCCATGGCCTCCGCACCCCCACAACGCTGCACCTTTTTTTTTTTACCTTTTTTTTTATTTGGGAAGCGTCATCCTTGTGGAATAAATACATTGTGATATACGAATCGACGTGGCAGTGTGTAGATTTATTCCCCGCTGAATATGTTTTCATACGACCGTTATGTTTGTTGTCCGTTTTCTTTGAGAGGAAAACTGCAAAAAAAAAGATTTTTCAACTTTCTTTTTTTTCATGTCTTTCGCGCGGGTGTGAATAAATAAACATTGCCTTCTCGAAGACATAGCACCATAAACATCCCCACTGTCAGGTCTGACTAACACACACACACACACACACACACACACACACGAGGGGATTATTTGATGCCAGCAACCTGACAGTTCGAGATATACAAACGTGGACGATTCACTTAACTATCTGGGTGTGCACGTGAAGTTGATGATAATGCTTCAGGAGGCTCATAGAAAAAAATCCAGGGGAGAGAGTAGGAAGCATAATGCTTTACGGTATATTAAGGAACGAGGCTTATGGGAGCTTACTAACTCGTGTCATTATTTAGGATTTGGAGAGAGCGTACGACAGGGTCGAGTTGGAGTGATTTATGGGATGTGTTGAGGACATAGACGGTTCGGGAGAAAGACTTGCTGGTGACGGAATTGTACTAAGGGACTCTATCTTGGGTAAGTCTGGTGATATCGAAGGAGAGGTTAAGGGAGAGCAGCAGCAGCAGCACAGGGTAGAAGAGTTATTGGGTCCCTGAACAGTATAATGAAGGGTGGAAAAGTATAAGTATGAAAATGAGGAAAGGATTAAGGGACGACATAATTTCCTCCCGACCCTGACCTATGTAGGCGAAACATGGACATAGAATGAGCCACAGAGGTCGAGAATCAGGGCTGTGGAAAGGAGGTGTTTAAGAGGAGCATTTTGTATGAGTGGACGGAATGAAGAAAGAAATGAGAGGGGTGGGTGGGTGTATGAGGAGCTGTGGTATGGCAGGGAATGCAGAGGGGGGAATGAATTGTGGAGTGGTAAGGTGAATGAAACGTAATACTCTTGAGGTGGTTTGGGCATGTGGATTTCAGAATGCAACACAGGGGAGGTTACACAAAGTTGAGTGTATGATAGTACGATTAAAGGGGGCTGGTGTGAGAGGAAGACCACCTGTGACACATGGGGAAATGGAGTTGGGAGGGAGAGAGAGTACTGGAGCGAGGGAAATGGTGGAAGAATGCTGGGAATAGTGTACGCGAGGGAGGCATGTAAGGACAGGGATAAGTGGAGACTTTTTTTTGTCGTGGTCACCTCCTCTCGATGGGAGTTCCCGAAGGGTTGTCGTAGATGTGGATAGGTAGCGAGATGATCATTATTTGTTTGGCTGTGGGCATTGTTCTAGAGGTCCGGATAACGCAGGAAGCGAGCATGAACACGCCTCAGCTGCTCCTCGTAAAATATTCTTATCTTAGGCATACCAGGCCCACGAAAGATTTTGATATGATGTTTTCCATGTATATATATATATATATATATATATATATATATATATATATATATATATATATATATATATGTGTACCACAAGAAAGAAAAGGCTTAAGGAAATGTGGATAATGACTATGACTAAGTACGTAGGAAGAGAAAAGAGAAGGATAATAAGTAGGGCCATTTGACATATTAAACTTGGGATTCTGCCCGTTGTAAGATGGGCACGATGCCAGGCTTAGAACTGTCTAGTGGCTTGGAAAACTACCTACACAGTTTTTACCCAAATTTAAACCGACATAGTTCGGGTGAATTTCGTACCTTATCATTTTAATTGATTGTCGCTCCTCGAAACCACACTGACGACTAACGAGTTCATTAAATCTTTCTTTTCCTGCTTTAAACCTTCAGAGGGCGTGACCCTGAATTAGTCTGATTAGTCGGGGTTTCGATCTTCTTCCAGCCAAGTGGATCGGTGTGGTGTGGGCAGAGTGTGTGTATGGCAAGTTGGTCATGGTGGTCTTGTGAGGGGGGGTGTATGAGGTAACTCGGGTCAGCAGTCCAAGCAAGGATCGATAACTCTCTGGGGCGGGAACCCCAGCCTTCATGAATGGTGGTGGTGAGGGGGGGTTACCATCTGTGGTCCCGGCTGCAGTGCTGACCCTCACCTCTCTCTCTCTCTCTCTCTCTCTCTCTCTCTCTCTCTCTCTCTCTCTCTCTCTCTCTCTCTCTTTACTCCTTGCTTCTGTCCCATTGCATTCATCGTTCTCTCATTCCGTCTCTGTCACATCATCGTGTGCATCTGTCCCACCTGATGACTCTCTTATCCATCCTTTTACTTTCGGTTCGACCCTTTTCATCTGGTATTTTTCTCTCATCTTTTACTTACCCTTTTCCTTCCTGTTATTCCGTATGTCTTATCTCAACCCCTATACATCTGTCTCTCACCCTATCCGTCTGTCTCATCCCATGCTGCTCCTCTCGCGCCATATCTGTCTCTCACCCTCATCATACCTGTCTCACCCCGTACTTTTCCATCACCCTATCTGTCTCCCCCACCACCAAATACCTTTTCTTTTTTCCCATACATATATTTCCGCCCTCTCTCTCTCTCTCTCTCTCTCTCTCTCTCTCTCTCTCTCTCTCTCTCTCTCTCTCTCTCTCTCTCTCTCCTCACCAGCTCTGATCTCTCCCTACGAGCTCTGAGCCTTCACATTGCACTCACGAATCCTTATATCACACGAGGCCTGGTTTTTTTTTCATACCATCGGGTTACCACTTGAAGGGTCGCCTGCCGTGGTCGACCAAGGATTCTTCCTGCCCTCCTCCACACACAGACAGGAAGTTGTGCTGGCGTCTATTGCACCAAAGGAGGTGTGTGTGTGTGTGTGTGTGTGTGTGTGTGTGTGTGTGTGTGTGTGTTGGGGGAGGTAGTAGACAGGCGTCTGTTGCTTAACGAAAGGGGGGGGGGGGAAGAAGTGGAGGGTTGGGGGAAGGCGTCTTGCTGCACCGCTGGGGTCGGGAGGGCAGACGTCTATTGCACCATCAGGATGGGAGAGTCTGCTGCTGCCGTCTGCATCCTGTCGTGGGGGAGGAGGGAGGGCGGGTGTGTGGTGGTGGGCGGCAGCAACCTCAAGCCTCCCTCGGCCCATAGCCACAGAGGTTCCCACATGTCACCTCTGTCCAGGGTGGGCAGGATTACCTGTACCCCTCTCAAGTCTTTTATAACAGGTGTGTGTGTGTGTGTGTGTGTGTGTGTGTGTGTGTGTGTGTGTGTGTGTGTGTGTGTGAGCTACGCTGACCCTAGTGTAACAGGACGAGACGACAATCCTCTGCTTTATATGATGACGATGATGATGATGACCTGAACCTTTTACCTAACGCTTGTGTCTCGGGGGCAGATGTGAGGCTGTCGTACATCAGGGTCGTACTGTCATACTCAAGGGTCGTGCCGTCATGTTCAAGGGTCGTGCCCTCACGCTCACTGGTCGTACAGTCATGCTCAAGGGTCGTGCCTTCATGTTTAAAGGTCGTATAGTGCTTAACAAGGTAACTTTTTGACATGTACTGATCTTAGTGATGATATATATATATATATATATATATATATATATATATATATATATATATATATATATATACAAACATACACAAAAGCAGGTAAAACCACAAGGAAACGGAAAATACGAAGTGTCAAGCGCTTTCGTATATTTCCACCTTTAGGACTGAGTACAGATAGACAGAATCAGAATATAATATACCAGCCGCCACTGGGCGGGACTGGCACATGAATTAAGAAACAGGTGAAGTACGATTCTGTTAACGACCTGTGAAGCAAGCTGATAATGAGAATTCTTGACTCAGTGTTTGTAACAATGTTTATAAGATTGGTTCGTGGCCTTGTGTTCATTAACTGCAAGATAAACAGCATTCCTTGTCGTGTGGACTTTATAGATCTCAAGACCTTAAATAAAGCTCATAAGTCTTGTGATATACAGTTTTTTTTCTTCTTCTTTTTGTCTCTTATTAGAACTTTCGGGTATTGATTCCCCGAATGGCTCTGCTCGACTAGTATCATACGATGAAGGAAGGCGGAACCGTGTGCACCGCGTCACGTCCTTATTATGGTATTATTGTCACATCTTTATGGTTTCGTTACGTCACGTTCTTTATAGTGTTATCACTCGGGGGTTTACGAGGGACAGCGGCGCGCCGGTCCCGCTCATGTTTACAGATGACGGGAGTCTAAATTTAGGCTTTTTAAGTTTCATAAAAGTTTAGTCCAGCTGTCCAGGAATGGCTGGGGGTTGAGGCCATCCGTTGCGAGAGAGACGAAGGTTTATTTTCGTGTGATTGAATAAGGCATTTAAAATCCTTATTTATAGTCCGGCTGGCGAGGTCAGCTGAGCTTATTTCAGGGTCTTGCTCGCCGTATTTACGTGTTTTCCTCTGGGGTCGAGTCGTTGGTGTAACTGTTGATGGGTGTGGGTGTTTTTTTGTATTTTGAGAAAAACTTGTAGTTAGATTTTGATGGAAATCGATGACTTTGACCGTCGTTACGACCCTTGGGTATAATAGGGTGACCTTGCCTTTTAAGGGTCAGGTTTAAGGGCTAGATTTTGATGGAATTCGATGACTTTGACCGTCGTTACGACCCTTGGGTTTAATAAGGTGACCTTACCTTTTTAGGGTCAGGTTTAAGGGTCACTCCTCCCCCCCACTCCTCCTTTCCCCCTTTTTATGGCCGAGAGTCGTAACACGTCAGGAAAGTGATATATAAAGTTTCCCTCCCTCCCCGAACGTTTTCCCCAGACGGTGTATGGGGGGAAAAGGGGGGGATTTCAGAGGACATCTATGAGGTAAATGTGTGGTACGATCATCATCATTCAGGTCTTTCTACTCGGATGACTTCAGCAGATGGTGACGGGGTGATTGGATGACTTCAGCAGATGGTGACGGGGTGATTGAATAACTACGAGAGATGTTAACACGGGTGATTGGATGACTTCAGCAGATGGCAACGGATGACGACATAGCGTCGTATGTAGACGTGCGTTGACGTATAGCTTGACGGAGTCGCTGGTGATGAGGACAACCTTCTCTTTCTACAATGACGTAACTCTGGTACGTCATTGGTGGGTTCCGATCCGTTTTCTTCAGCGTTTGTTCCCACCATTAGAATCTTGTCTGTGATAGACGACATGGAAGTACAGAGTAGTACATATCGAGGAGGAGATAGAAAAAGATGGAAAAAAAGTCGTGGAAAAGAAGGGAATATGTGTTAGACTGAAAAGGAGTGTGTGTGTGTGTGTGTGTGTGTGTGAGAGAGAGAGAGAGAGAGAGAGAGAGAGAATGGTCATACTGAGCATTGATTCACGAAAATACGAAATAGATGAGTATGCAAGACATGCAACCGGTATTTACTGAATAGAAGGAGCAATCATGGATAATGCGGTGTTACACTTCAAGTTTATCATTGTATGAGAAGGTGTGGGACCTGACCCTGTAAACCTCACGCACTAAGTACATCAGCACCAAAAAAATGTGGGGTTCGAACTGCGTTGCCATCAATGCTTCGGCTTCTGTGTCATGGGTTTGGGGGAGGATAATGAGTTATCATGGAGGTGTGGGTGGAACTTTGCTCTCATCCGTGAGGTGAGTGAGGATGGTGGATTGATAGCGTTAGTAGACAGGTGTAGGTGAGTGAGGATGGTGGATTGATAGCGTTAGTAGACAGGTGTAGGTGTAACGGCATACTGACTGTGTACTTACCGGTAAGTGAGGGGTGGGCCATGGGAGGAATCGGGTCTGAGGCCAGGCCCCACGCCAGTCACCGTACACATGGGACATCCCTCACCCTCCTCCTCCTCCTTGCTTGTGGTGCTCAAGTTGCCTTGTTGTACGGCTGCTGCTACCGCTGCGTAGCGTGTGTGTGTGTGTGTGTATATGGTCCCGCCCAGCTGCTCTCCGACCGCTTGATGATAAGTGTCTCTCGGGGCGATCACTCTCAACTGCTGGTGTGCACAGTGTATCAGTCTGTGCCGCTGATGTAGATAGTCTGGCCTCCTTCTTCGTCTTCTTCTTCTCCTCTCGGTCTGTGCACTGCTGGGGGTGGCTAGCTCGGGTGTATCTGGTCCTGACTGGTCTCTGCAGCTGCTGCTGTTGCTGCTGCTCGGCGTGAACAGCTGGATTCCGACTGATCCCAGTCACTCTGCAAAGCTGCTATCGACTGACTCAATTCGGGGTCTTAAAGAGTTGATCGCACTTGTTAGGAATTAGTCTATGCGACAGAAACTAACTGTTCATGATTGTTCTGTGACACTTGACAATGTTACATTTACATGATACCGTGACCGGTAATTGCATCTGCCACCGTAAAGTGCACAAGATTCTCTGATATGATTGGCCAGTCGTCGGGCAAGTTATCTAAGGGTTAGAACACAGCCTTGTGACAGCACGTCGTCCCTCATATACCACATCGCGCCAGTTCTTTCTGTCCAACACACGCGTCTCGTCCTAGTGCATTCCCAAGGCCCTATACGCAAAAGCTTCCTTTTACCCCAACAGAAAGAACAGATTATCATATAGACGGAACACGGAACTGTGGTGACGAACAAATAAGTCGAATGAACAATCATTTGACGTAGAAACAGAGCTGGTGATTAACAAAGGAACTAAGTGACCGAATGAACTGAACACGGGGCAGAGAGAACACGTCGTCAGAGAAACAGAACACCTGACTGAGGTGCATCAAGCATTAAATTAAAAGCAGGACTTTTAGCCTCTTGAGCAAGATGATACGACCCTTGAGCACGACGGTTACGACCCCTGAGCACGACAGTTACGACCCTTTAGTATGATGGCCTGGCTTTTAACACGACTTTTGAGTGCGAGTTCAAATGGCGAGGCCATCATAACCAAACCTTGACCTTACCGTCGTGCTCAAGGGTCGTAACCGTCGTGCTCAAGGGTCGTAACCGTCGTGTTCAACGGTTGTAACCGTCATGCTCAAGGGTTGTAACTGTCGTGCTCAAGGATCGTAACCGTCGTGCTCAAGGATCGTAACCGTCGTGCTAAAGGGTCGTAACCGTCGTGCTCAAGGGTCGTAACCGTCGTGCTAAAGGGTCGTAACCGTCGTGCTCAAGGATCGTAACCGTCGTGCTAAAGGGTCGTAACCGTCGTGCTCAAGGATCGTAACCGTCGTGCTAAAGGGTCGTAACCGTCGTGCTCAAGGGTCGTAACCGTCGTGCTCAATAGTCGTACTGTGTTCAAAGGCCGTAGCGTTGTGCTCAAGGGCCGTAACCGTCGTAGTCAATAGTCGTGCTGTCGTGTTCAAGGGCTTAAGAGCTAACACGAGCCGCATCACATCGGAGGAACAGTGGGTTCATAATGACGCAGTCAGAGCTCTGGGATTTGAAGCAGAGGTCTCAGCAGCCAGACGGGAGGGATCTCTGAGTCAGTGCAAGAATTAGTGTCCTAATTATACGCCATCTGACACTGACTTCCTTCCGATGCTCCGGGCTGTTCTATAGATTAGCTGTTCCTTCCGGTGCTCCGGCCTGTTCTATAGATTAGCTGTTCCTTCCGATGCTCCGGGCTGTTCTATAGATTAGCTGTTCCTTCCGGTGCTCCGGCCTGTTCTATAGATTAGCTGTTCCTTCCGATGCTCCGGGCTGTTCTATAGATTAGCTGTTCCTTCCGGTGCTCCGGCCTGTTCTATAGATTAGCTGTAATCTTCAAATGTCTTGGGATGCTGTCTGGAAAACGTATAATTTCTTCATCCCTCCTACAATACGTAAACAGAAAATCATGTGTGGTACAGTGGCCGACTCAAATTATAACCACGGGTATATATATGTGTCTGTCCTCATTTCACGATGAGTGGTCCTTTTCAGCATGGAAATTGATAATCATTCTCTGGTAAGTAGCAGATATAAGAGCCACGTTGTCACAGGGATGAACAGCATGCCAGCCCCTCAGGAAACCCAAGTAAATCCACACCCGAGGGAAGTAACAGTAATCGATTGTTCAGTAGTCGCCCTCTGCCCACTAGTAGTTGCCAGCCGTTGCCGTACAATATTTCCTCTCAGTACTCAGCCTTACAAGCTCTGTCACTCAGCCAGTCACTGCCGTACGTAGATTCCCACCTGTCCTCCACTCCTTCCACTTCGGCCTGTGACCCGTTAAGCCCATGCCAGGCCATCATACATAAGGGTCCGCATCGTCGTTCTCAAGAGTTTAAGGCATTACCAGCCCGAGTTCTGGATGATGAGCAATGCTGCTCGAGGGCCTACTGCTTTGGATGAAGGTCAAAACGAATGAACCTCTTGTTTCTTCTACAATATTTTTCGTCATCCCTCACTCTCAGCTCTGAAGTGGCTCAGTTTGACGGTTGAGAGGAGTCCGCGTGCAGTCTGCTTTTGTTACCCCAACTCGACACTTGGACTCTCCTTAATGAGGGGTCCGGCGTTTTTCCGCCCTCCCGAGTCCCTCAGTCTTTCGTAATTTCCCTAATGTAGTCCCTGACTCCAGGCCACTCCTTACCCCGCATCCCAGCTCGTCATGAACACACGGAGCCACACAACTTGGCATGATCCTCTTAGTGACACTGAGAATATCAAACCACCTTGAAGTGGTCGCAGCGAAACTCGCCACCGAGCTTTTGATGATCCCAGCGGAAGAGTTAGATTCTCATATTCACATCAGGAGATTCGCCTTTATTCAAGGTGCGGCGTAAGAACAAAATAAAAAAAAAAAAAATAGTGTTGAAAAACTTGACACTGGAGATCATCGTTGGAATCATTTTCTGGTGAGCGTCTACAAGAATGTGGGCAACTCTTTTTAATTTACGACCTTTATGAAGACAAAAAAAAAAAAAAAAAAAGATATGTATTGAAGATGTGGTCGCAGATACCAGCATCCACCAGTCCGCTTCGTGGCCTTCTGGCTCTGTTAAGCCCTAACACAAGGAATAATTGACTCTTGTTTTCTGCATGTAAACCCTAGGAAGGGTTCACTGACACTCATACTACACAACTCGAATAACCGAGAGATGCTTCATGATGGCCAGTCCCCACTTTTACTGCCTATTATGTGTGAGGTTCCTGAATACATCGTGTATTTCAAGAGGACCGCTAATCCTCGTAAGTTAAACTAGGCATAATAAAGATAAACGACCAAAGTTTATGATGGTAGTTTTATAAGCTGAATCTTTTCCTCATGAACGGAAGCAGCGAGGCTTTACCACGTCAACACCCTCATATGAATTGCTTCAACACCGACTTGACCAAAATGATGAATGTAGTCTCCTACCCTATTGCGCCGATGCTCGGCTGTTGCACTCCCATGTACCGCTTCCCAAGTCCTCGCCCTCTGCCACTCTTAAAGACTAAAATCATCCGGGAGTCAGTAGTTCAAAAAAGAAATCGAGAAACACTCTCAAGAACAATTCCAGTGATGTTCACGACATACCAGAAGGTATGAGGTTTTCCAGACACCATATTGGAAATTCCAAACCTTTTTCTTGAACACTGGTCGTTAGAGATCTGGCAACCCACCTTGGGCTAGACGCAAGACTTGGGTGTCGAGACCGCCAGACATTGTTTTTAGCAAAGCCACGAAAATTCTCTTCGCGGACCGATTCTTCCCCGACCCCCAGATTAAATCCAGTAACTGTATTGCCGAATTGGCTTAGTAGTTGTGGGGAGGGAACGTTGCTTAACCTCCTCTCTGTCTAGTCGTAGGGATGGTCAGGCAGCGCTGCCACCCACAGAAAGCCAGTATTCCCAGCTGAGCTTCGGTGTTGAAAACGTCTTAATTTTTTTTTTTTTCCATGACAGGAACGGATTAGTATTACCAAAAAAAAAAAAAAAAGGAGGTTTGAGGGATGATTATGAAAATAGAATACAAGTTCCTTTTTTTTCCCCCTTCTTTTGGAAGACAGATCATACAACACCGATGACAGATTATTTGAAAAATGATGGAAGACATTTGCTAGTAGCGATGCAAGTCACAACATGAGAAAGAGTGCACGAGTTTCGGGAAAAATGGTTGTTGAAATTTAATTTTCTAGTCGTCGCTTTTAGGCCTGATGTAGCTGGAGAAATCACTAGAATATAGTAGGTGATTAACATGTAGTCATATGACTGTGATGTGACAGTGTTGGCACCAGAGCCACTGAAAATCACACTGTAACGGCCTGACCCACTTGACTCACTGCCAAGCCTGACCCCCTCCTGACCAGTCTTATGGCTCCCATTTGATCTGACAGCTGCCATTTCACACACTAGGAAAGACATAGATTTAAGTGAGTAAAGTATTATTTCGTGGAAATATTTAAATCCGGAAGAGAAAATTGTTAAGTAACAGTCGCTGGAAGTTACATTCTGATCGGATAAGAAATTGTACTACTGTACCCAGAAAGTTCTACACACAACACCTTCATTAGTACTGCGGTTTTATAACACAATCTCATCACAGTTTGATAGAATATTTTAGTATTACTAGATACATAAATACTCTACACTAATGAGAAAAGTGGTTAGTAGTGAACGAACTTAGCGTAGCAAAACTTGCATCCAGCAGCCCCTCCACGAAATCCTATAAACGTAAATAATTTCACGGGTCTTTTGGACCACCGTCCATTATGGATATACCAAGAGGCTCTTAAAGGATCAGGCTAAGATCGTATCGTAGTATTGAAAGGGCCAGCCCTTCGAGCTCACGATTATAATAAACATATAAACTTGACCATGCACTCTGTAGATGTAATGACAAAGAAAACAAAGACGCTAGGGTATAAAACTGACCAGTGTTTCCTGCGTACAAGCTAAGCTAAGATATAAAACTAACCTCGCTGTTTCGTACGGACAAGCTGAAGATCGAAAAACCCAAGTCATCTCCCTTAACATTCACAGTTACCTTTAGTACAATTTACAGAATAAGTCATTTCAAATTTGGCTTCACAATGTATCAGGAAGACAAACCAAGCAGACATCAAAGCGAAGGATCCCAGGCAGCAGAAGTAACGTGATTGGCCATACGATTTCTCACCCAGTCGCGTCTGCCCGGATTTTTTCCCCTCCCTCCTTACGTGTATTAGTGGCGGGTGCGTCAACCATCCGGTATATCGCAACATTTTATAAAAAAAAAAAATCTGATTCTTTTGTGCCGGTTCGTCAGGGTATATTCAAAGTAAGTAAAGGAAACTACACAGGAGCACTGTGTCCTTTCGAGGCAGTTCATAACAGCAGAAGAGATAGGAAACAGGACAAATACATGGAAATGTTACATATAGCTAAGGAGGCGCAAATCGTGGACTTCAAGCTGAATATTTGCCAAATGTTTAAACGTATCTATTGTGTTACTTTCATTGGTAATTCAGTCCATATATGTTTTTCCCAATCATGTTGAAGGAAAGGTAGTTTGCCCCATTCGAAGTAAAACGTTTGCATACGAGTTTGCTGCCATGGCTGTGTGAAATCAGACTAAAAGTAGTCTTAGATATATGCCAAGATCATCAAAGCCTCGTATCATTCGGGATGCCTGTGTCATATCACTCGCTATCTTTTTTTTTTTCTAAGAACCATCTTAGCAGGTAGCCACTGTACAGTCCTCCATTCTGGCGTTTCTCAAGTAAGATGATGTAAAACTGAACACAGTATTCGAGGCAGGAATGCACCAGGGAATTTGAAGATTTTTTTTTTTTTTTACAAAATGGTTCCTAACCAAGCCATTAACTTTTGAACTAGCCTAACCTAGCTGTTACACCGTGCTTTAACTGATCTAGCCACACATCTAAGCTAGTATGAACCTCATCCCTCTTAATTTTTATTTGAGATAAACGATCCAATCCTCCTTCAGCAATTCTTTTCTGATGTCCATAACTCCTCTGGATTCTGTTAGAATACACCTGGTGAAAACAAGCGTTACTTATTGGGTTAATCCTGCGGTTTGCTGAATAGTACCACGATAATGGTACCCCCCTAGGATAATATTGGAAATAAAGCGACTGCCCTCTGAAGCCAGTTGTGCATCAGAAGGTATTAGACAAAGGGAACACCCGTAATTATATCAATATTTTTTTCAGGTCCAAACAGGGGTAATTAATGTGTATGGCGCAAAGCAATGGATTGTGTGTAAACCTATATTGTTTTATATAATTGAAATATTGCGATCCCTAGGAAAATTAATGCGTATCCATTTCGACATGTGATGCATCGTACTCCATGAAATGTTTGATAATTACGATAGGTTTTTGGACTAAGGACCAGCTGGAAGCCCTCGACTTTAACCCATCTGCCACAACAACCGAGTGAGATTAGGGACCAGCTGGAAACCCCTAACCACTTGCCGCACCAACCCAACTACCACTAAGATCCACCCCGAGTCAGTGTAGAGCGCGGGGGCCCCATTTTAGTAAATGCCTTTCCCAAAAATCTCACTCTTCCTCCTGGCGTGATACAGTGTCCACACATTGACCACTTGTTTCCAGCAAGCACTTCTCACCAAGAGGCTATGTACTGTGAAATACACTTCACTTTTTATAATAAGGCCTTCTTCAGTCCACATTGTACCTCAGCGGCAGCCTTTAACGAGCGCATCACACCACATCACAGGACCAGACCATTTTTTCCTAGTCTATCACACCACAACACCTGTTGAGCCCATAGCATCATCAGTCCAGGGGTGACCAGACAGTTTTTAGTACAGAATGGAATACCAGTGGCCACGTTTTTACCGTACCTCACTGCACAGTAATCTTTCCCCAGCTTTTCCCATACATTCACTTGTTCATGAGTTGCTTGACATCACCCGAGGTGCCACTTTCAGATTTAGTGTCGTCTTTTCCTAGTAGTGCATCAGAGGTCGGTGAGCGCACGCGTGACGCAGGGAGGCCGCCGCACACTGCTTGGGTGTTCCATAACCAAGGCATCTGCCGCCCTCTGTCCCCCGCGAGGTGTGGCCTGGAGGGTAGTGGTGCCCCCTTGACGTGCTGAGAGACAGTCCCCGGCCCCCCAGGCATTGTCATCCTGACAAGTAGCAGCAGTCGCCACTGCCGCCACCAGGGTTTCACAAGTGCTGGAGTCACTGGTGGCGGCGACCCGCCCCTTCCTCCCCTCACGGCTCAGTATCTTAATACAGTGATCATACAGTTACTGCTCGGGAACAAAGTCTTCACTCTCAGACGTCAAGAACCCATTCCTGAATCTCTCCTACAGATACACTAGAATGTTATAAGACATTCCAGAATTTGTACTAAACCCATATTACGAAAACGGGTCTTAATGTAACAAGAAAGAAGTGCGCTATCTTTCCTTACAATGGGCACAAAAACATGGCGATGACCAAGGAAATAAGAAATGGGGTTTGTGGTTCACATTATTTCTCGTGGAATGCGGTAACACTGGGTTCAATATTTACATATAATGTGTGAAGCCTTGGCCCGTGTAGACAGCTTATATGTTAGATTTTTTCCCCCTTTTTTTCATCGTCTCCTACCTTAGGTCTCTGATCTACTATGTGCATGTTGAATAGGGAGTTTTCCACTCGTGGGGACACCCCTGACCTTTATTTTACCCTTGTTTTCTGTCATCACTTTTTATTTAACTTTTTGATACCATTTCAGTTCACCGTTTCCTGAGTTTTGTTCTAGTCTGCCACTGGTCTGTTACTACAGAAGTATTCCTTTCCATGCTTAGTTTCTTGTGTCCTCCGGTTGACTTTCAGAGAACTTGCTTATTATTATTGTCATATCACTTCATAAATGTGAGTGAATCATCCTGTCTTATCCCCTCCTCCCTTGTGACGTGTAAGGCTACAGTCCTCTCCCTGTAGCTCTGCTCCCTTACATCAGGTAAAGCTTTGTAGTCTGCCGTCGGATCTTCCTTTGCTGGTCTGTATCTCCAGCTGAATGACGAAACTGATGATGTATACTCTGATTAGGAGTTAATGTATATAATGTAAATTCCCTAATTCCTTATCCATATGTATTTTGAGGCAGTCCTGACATCGGTCAGCGTATATATATTTAACCTCTACCGCTTCTTATGTAGATTCCTTTGATTTATGTTTCTGTGATTAAAAGCATTTATGCATTACCTTCATCGCGGTGTGTGTCGTGTCCTCGCCCGCACCACTGTTGCTAACCTTATTACTACCCGAGTTGGACTCCCTTCACTTAGGTTTTCAGTCTCATCATTTCTCTACATATGCTCTCATCGTCAGTATATTTTCATACCATATTTTTTTTTTTCTTCGCTCGTGTGGTTCCTTAAGGTCTCCATATCTTCGCATAGTTTGTTTACCATTCTCTTCGTTTATTATCTCGGGCTACCAATGTTCGTACTGGAAAAACAATCCCCCCCCCCCCCTTTGGATTCTTTCACTCTGGAAAGCTTATCGAAAATGATCCTTATTCTTGTCATATTTCTTTTCTCGTTCTTATTTTCCGTCCATTTGCACATTCCATTGCAACAGGATCAGAACTTTTATGGTCTGCACCACCTTGAGATTGTGCCAGTTCTTAAAGGAGTTCTCATAACCTTCACCACCCTCCATTCCATACCAGTGCACCAGCCCCTCTTCCATGATTGACATCACTCAATTTTCGTTTGCAGGTTCGTTTCCCCACAATTATTATTGTATTTCCTCGCTGGCTGTACTCTCTCGATTTATTATTATATCATTATCACTTTTTCACCGTATTCACGTTATTTTTTTGTTTTTCTTAAATTTACGATTCTTATGGTTTGGCATAATCTAACCCTTTGTACTCATTAGGACCCATGGGTTATAATGCCGTGACTTCTGACCTGACCTGAAGTATCAGGTCAGAAGCCATTGTTATGCCATTATCTTTCGGGATTAAACATTTTTTCCCCCCACCACTTTTATCTTTTACCTGTTACTTCATTAGCGCCACATCTACCTCGTCTTTAATTACGCCTTTCGTGACAAGTCTGGCTATTCTTCGCTGCACTGCTCCCGGCTCTCAACAGCAGCGGTTCTTAATTGCTTTGGGGAGTTGACAACAATGTCTCTTTTCACTCAGTTTTGCAGTAAATCTTGTATAGCTTTTTTTCCACTTTCACTACCTGTCCTACATTCATTCGGACTTTTCGCTTTCTTTCGTACATCTCTGATTATATATATATATATATATATATATATATATATATATATATATATATATATATATATATATATATATATATATATAAAGTCAAAGTGCCTTTTTTGTATAACTACCAACCCCGAGTTGGGGATGAACACTTAGATTGGTTGTGGGCCAACTTGCGCTCCTGAGATTCGAACCTTTGCTGGACTGGCTCAAGCTTATAGTCCGTAATGCTATAACAACTACACCACCTGTGTGTGTGTGTGTGGAGAAGGCAGCAGCAGCCTAAGTCTGAGACGTTAGCTCTATGGCCCTTGGATTATTTATGCCCACTTCTGAAATAACGCGGTAAATGAAAGGAATTTCACCTGTTAACATTACATATTGGTTAACGACAACTGCAGGAATGGGTACGTTCTCTGCAGCCATTGTTGGTGTTATGTGCTGGCTCTCGTTTTCCATTTCATTCTCGTTTTTGACACCATTAAGCGTTTATTATTTGTTATGAAATTAGTTTTATGTCGCTTTGTCTTTGTTTTTTCATGCTGATTTGTTATTTGTCGTCTACTTTATTTCCATTTTCGTTTGTTTCTTGTTTGGTATTCGTCTTCTGTCGTTTGTTTGTCGTGTTATCTAGGCTCCTGCAGCCCAGGGCTGCGTTACTTCTAGTAGTTGGGAAATGTGTTTTTCGACGAGATTGTACTGCCTTGGAGCTGCAGGAGCACCCATAGAATGGGTCCTGAGGTTCCATGATTATTTTTTATACATTTGAACACTTTCTTATCCTTTGCTACAAGACTGTATTTCTCTGTATTCTCTCTACAGGTCCTTTGTCAATGTTCGTGTCCTGTGGAGTATGTGAGGGTGATGGGTGGGTCCCCCCGACACAAACCCAGCCTCCCTGCGTGATTCCTCCTCCTGCTGCCCCTTCCACCATCCTGGGCCCTGCGTCCTCCCTGACTTCCTCATACTGCTCGCTCGCCCTCACCACCAACCAGAGGTAAATTCTGAACAGCTTTATTCCCGTCACTTCTCCACAATATTTGTGGAGAATCTGAGATGTTAACCGATAACGTAAACCGTCTATAATACTTGCTATCTCGTCGTAATGATTTTTACGGTTGCGTAAACTCGCTTCCTATACAGTCTGTATCAGTCACGCTAAGGACATCTCCACCAGATACCTGTAGTCACTGTCATGTCCACCAGTACTGTTGCCTGTCATTGTCATGTCCACCCATACTGACGTCTCATTATCTTCTGAATTTTTCATCTCTTTAAGCTCTCTTCTGTTAAGCTCTGTTCTATGAAGGTGCGCGTTCATATGCACTTTATTCGTATATATATATATATATATATATATATATATATATATATATATATATATATATATATATATATATAGGGGGTAGGGGAGAAAGAATACTTCCCATGTATTCCTTGCGTGTCGTAGAAGGCGACTAAAAGGGGAGGGAGCGGGTGGCTGGAAATCCTCCCCTCTCATTTTTTTTAATTTTCCAAAAGAAGGAACAGAGAAGGGGGCCAGGTGAGGATATTCCCTTAAAGGTCCAGTCCTCTGTTCTCAACGCTACCTCGCTAACGCGGGAAATGGCGAATAGTTTGAAAGAAAAGAAAAAAAAAAAAATATATATATATATATATATATATATATATATATATATTTATATATATATATATTATATATCACGCTAGCACTACTGTTCACTGCTGGCTAAGAGCTCTACGCATCACAAGCTCATTCCAGGGACGAAGCTCCTCCGCTATACATCGACCCATCGACCATCCTCGTACTAAAGTGCTTCTCTGATCAGAGAGGACCGTCGTCACGATACTGAGCTCGGGTGGAATCCTCTCGCTCGGGAGACTCGAACCCGTGGTCCCCTCTGGCTCCCGATGTGAGTGTGCTAACCACAAGAATATATAGCTCATTGCATTGATACAAGAATTCGGTTCATGCATTTTCCCTCCCCCGACGTGGATTAAGCTTTAAGCCCATAGCGTGAGATGGCGTGACTGGAACGTATCCAGAGGAATTATTTGACGTTCGCACTAGTCCACATACTGCCGCAGCCTTTTATTATTATTATTATTATTATTATTATTATTATTATTATTATTATTATTAACTATTGTAGTTAACTGCCGCAGCCTTTTTTATTATTATTATTATTATTATTATTATTATTATTATTATTATTAACTATTGTGCGAAGTTTATATTACATTGCTATAGTCTGTTTATAATTTATGGGCTAAACCCAAGGCCGGCAAGAGCTGGCATGGGCGGTATCTTTTTTTGTAATAACTCTAGACCACACAGAATATGAAATCCACTAACAGTTCGTGCATATTGGATGATTCTGGTAAAACAAACAAGATAGTGATCTTGAATCGTATGTGCGTAGCGGAACGTTCCCAGTGAAGGAAGGGGCAAGGGGGTGCATTTGTGGACCTACCGGCGCGAAGCGGCACTGCCCAACCTCACTTATACCACATGAAGCTTTGGTCGCCACAACCTGCTCATCCACTCAGGTAGGCCGTAAAAATAGGTGATGCTTACTTTTCTCAGCCTGATAGACACCGCGGAATACAGAGCAGCTCACGACGGTTTAAGAAAGTTTCTTTTTCACTTAACATTAAAAGACGATCGACTGAATTGTTTATTTGATTCCCGGAGCCTTGCGACCAGAAGCCTCAAAGGACAGTCTCATATTTCGTGTTGCTATACCCGTGAAGTGAGTGAGAGGTGTGGATGACCGTATGTATACCTCACACCTTCAGTTATTTATATTGTGAGGCGACTGATGCTGGACCATCTCCTTCCTCACACTTCACCATGCTATACCTAACCTCACACTTCATGTTACGGTACAGTGTGAGGTGAACAGTGCTTGACCTCCGCCATCCTGACGCATCACCAGCAGCATAATCTAACCTTACACTTCATATTACTTTACGATGTGCCGTGAGTGCTGGTAGACGACCTCACACGTCACCAGTCTTATAGTCTGACCTTACAAATTACACCTTCGCCTTCGAGAGGTGGTAAGGTCAGGTTAAAGGCTAGTTCATCATACTCAAAGGTCGTACCATCGTACTCAAGGGGTTAAAGTCCTCGTTGGAGACATCAATTGGAAAAAAAAGAAAAAAAGGCCCGTCCGCAAACCTCTGCGAAGATTGTGGCTTGTAAGCATCGAACTGAACCTACGCAATGGATACGTCAGTACAGAAAACATTTCAACAAAGGGAACCATGATCGATACTCATTTTAAAGAAAGCTTCCTAAAATTATTTTAATCGTGCTAGGAAAGCATTCGATTGTTTTACTAAGTCTAGGCTAATTAGTTTTATAAAGTACACGCACCACAGCCAAATTAATCAGGTAAACATAAAGCAGTCGCATATGTCCTTTTTGTGGCATACGTATCCTGGTATGATTGCCTCATTAGATAGTCTGTTTCTCTCAACATTATCACCATTCTCATTTAACTTCGTTTGGATCAGGTACATAAAAGCTCTGAAAACCACCAAATATCAGAGAATCCAGTAGAATTCTGAATCCTCCTCTTTGAACCACGTGAACAATAGTGATGATATCTGTAGCGCAGCCCATTTGACGAAGGAAGGAATGGATGATATTCGCTATGTATGAAAGAAATCACCACGATTTGGTCAGCATGGGTTGGCGAGGCCAACGTTCATATAAATGGGCCTTGAACTGCTTGCCGTAACTCACAAGTCTTGTCGTGCTTCGAAAACTGTTTCAGTTGACATTTTTCAGTGAGGCTGTCGGTTCTTTTAGAGTATAAAACTGGTACATGTGATGCGACAGAGTGAGCTATTATAAGGGTATTGATCATATAGATATATATTGCATACTATATTGATTATATGTATGTCTGTAAACCCAGTGATATATAATTCCGTTACATTCATCGTAATATTTGAAATCCATACATGTAAAAATCGAAGATATTGCTCTGACAAAGGGCCCTGTTTTAGCAAGCGGTATGATAAAAAGGTCACTTAATGTAGCGCATGATGAGAAAATTTCGCGATAATAGTCTGTCGTGGGCCTAGCCATGTTGTAACGAGTTACAAAGTTAGAGAGGGTAGTTGAAGGTTGATAGCGAATGAATTAGTTATGATGGATCACACTTTTTGGCTGGATCCTGTAAACAACATATATTCACATTTTCTTTCACGGCTCAGTATTTACAGATGCTGTTTCTTTATTGCAGCTGCATGTTCGCATGTTCACCTGATGCTCCTTAAACGTATCTAAAGAATCTCGTTAGTATTCCTATCATTGGTTTATCTCGGGATGTACTGGATGGTTGTTAAAGCCAAAATTAGTTAAAAGAAATTGATTGCAGTGGTTATTATGCACTGCATTAACCACTGCTAATTTAATCTAGAATTGTCGTCACTTAACCTAATTATTCATCTTGTGAACAAATTAAAATAATTGTAAAATTAGTGCAGTATATCGTTTTTTTTTTTTTTTTACTAGTAAACAGGATATTGTCTTGCTGTGATTTATTTTCTGAGGTTCGTTTTTAAAGATTCTGGATGATTACTTGTCGTATGTCGGATGTCAGCGAATGCGTGTGGTGAAAAGTACTTTTTGTTAGTGCGAGTGTTTTACGGCAGTGTTAGATGACGGCATTACTCCCGGTTTCTGTCACTGCCGTTGAGACATCTTTCAGGTATGTTATTGATTTTCATAGCGTGAAGGACATTTTATTGTTAATGATACACTCAAAAGGTCGGTGTCCTTCCTTTTGACAGCATGAATCCCATAGCAAATCGTTTTCTTTAGGGGATAATCAAAGGCTTTTTGTGACGAGTAGTTAGTTTTATTACAGATTCGTAACATGTTTAGATGTTATTTTTATAAATAACATAACTGTTTTAAGTTAGTCGTAACTTATTTAAATCTGCCATTACCTGTACGCCAGCGCAAATTTGACGAGGCTGCCGTTAGATTACGGTATCCGATTTTATGAAGTTTTATTTCGCTTTACAGTTTCTTAGTATCTGCAGAGTCCATTTCCCTGCCCCCTTTTTGAAGGTTCATATTGGCAGAAATTCTGATACATTCGAAATCACATAATATCCCCCAATGTTGACTTCCGTTTTACAAAAACTGGAAGTCATGGAGTCTATTGAAAACTCTCAAAAACATTAATGTTTGTGTTTGGGTCCTGGATGCTGACGCAAGATTTGGCATACTATAAAAACCAGATTATACAGTTTTAGATGCCATGAAAACGCAACTGTAAACGTCACTTACTTAGCTCTTTGTGGTGATCAATACTGATAACTGTATGTATTGATATTTGAAAATATAAGATATATGAGAAGTCAGCAAAGCAGGTGATAGAGTCGAAATAAAAACAATTGGAATAGGTCGGCAAAACACTGTTTTACTCAACCAGTGACGACTTTATAGTCAGTAAATATCCACAGCGCTTGAAATATTCATATTTTCCATCATATTCTCCTCTCCACCGAAATGGCATGGGCAATATCAGAATTTAACTAGACATTCTATGGCACGCCAAACTCGGTTACTAAGGCATATAAAGTTATTATTGTGACTTTTTTGGTTAGTTTGCGAATGCTTACTGTATGTAGTAAATATATATACGACTCGTAAAAATAACATGTGAATAAACAGTAAGGACAGTTGTTGATAGAGGTTGTAAAGCACCGCAATAACAGGTCACATTCACACCTTAGTGAATGGAATGCATGTGAAATATTGAAGTTAGATCATTTTAGTGTACAGTAATATATATGTACCGACTGTATATGCATAAGTACTTTATAATTAGGAATATAATTGGTCTGGGTAAACAAGAAGTAAACCATTATGAGAAAGGATTGAGAACTCTCCGCTTGGTGTAGTCCTAGATCTTTCCTGATATTATTTGTCTGGAGATGCAAAAAAAAAAATTGGATACATGATGTACCTATTTAAGTTTAGTTGTGTTTGGGATGTTAGTGTGTGCTGGAGTAATCGCTGCCGTGCTTTAACATAAAAAGAATTTGCTGAGACCTCTCGGTGAGTGAGCTAACCATAATGATTAATGAATGATGAAATCTGATGTTGACGAGAATTTGATCAGGTATTGGTTTGTAAGTCGGGTGTTATGGATGTGAACTTAAGCGTTTCATTAACGCGATAAAGTATATTACTGCTATGCCTCCTAGAGGGTCACTGTTTCTCATGCTGGGGTCGGCTGACATGAAACTTGATGGCTTATACTTTGTTTCATTACATGTTGCTCTTATCTAAGTCGTTTTAAGGATTTTATGGGGTCAAAGGCCACACCCCTAAAATGTATGTGGGCTGCTGCTCCTTACCATCTTAGTCAAGACTAAACGTTGCATACCTTATACCTTTCCGTGAATGAGTCACAGACAATGCTCAAAACATGTTTAGTGATAGTGAAAATGGTGGTGGTGAGCTATTGTGTTCACTGTTGTGAGTAGTGAATGCTGTGAGTAATAAAGAATATGACAGTAGTTGATGGTGAACATGGGGGTGAGTGACATTGAACATGATGGTGAATTATTCGTATATCAAGTATGTGACATTACCATTTTTGGTTTTCTTTGTGTCAGAATCCACATAAAGACAATGTTGGGTATTTTGGACATTACTTGGCCATAGCCTTTGTTTAGGAAATTTGATACCTTGATGTATGTGCACATATCCCACATAATGCTGATAGATTTTTGACAACCATTTTCAGCTTCATTTATAGGTCAGAGGTTACAGAAGTTAGTCACATTTGCACTATTTTCCTCCCCTCATAAAGTATATTAATCCATCTGTTCATAAATTAATAACAAGGATTTATTAACAGGTTGATTGTATATTGCTTCCAGTAATTTATTGTCATAAGCTAATTGAAATTTCATGATATACCTATTATCTCATATATCTATGCCATTATAAAAACATTATATAAATAAAGGAAGACTCAGTAGAATTGAGGCACATTAGAAGTGGGATGAAGTAAGTCACATGTATATCAGTGTTTAAAGTAATGCACTGAAACCAGATAAATACCAGTGCTGCTGTCAAATTACATAATTACTAGCATTATTGATTCCTGACTCCACAACTGCATAGTAAGTCATGGTTAAAGTATGATTGGCTGTTGTAGGACATATGGAGAGATGTAATGGGTTAAAGAACAGAAAGTTAAATGATATGCTGAGGAGCAGAGGTGGACAGAGACAGAACATGCCAAAGGCTTATAGCATTAAGGCACATCCCAAGCTACATACATTAGGGTGCTCCAGATCTCATATCTTTTTGTTGCTGTAATTATGTAGAACAATGCTAGGCATTATGTTTGTGTGAACAGGTTGAAATGGTTAAGACACTGGCTTGCGTGCCTGCTGGAGAACATTACCTCCAATAATTGCAAGTTTTCTTATACTTGTAATAAAATTCATGCTTTGCTTCAGTTATGAAGTATGAATATCAAGTGATGTACTGTTAGGTAAAGGTGATAAGTGTTAGTATGAGTCGTCAGCAACTTCTCATTATTCAGACCGTAAGCAATGTATTAGTAAAGGTTGTGTACAATATGCCAAAATGTGTTAAAGTTTTTGGTGAAAATTGTGTACAGTTCCCAAGGAAATCTTTAATTGTAAAGATTTACTGTAAAGTAGCAGAGTAGGAAAAGTGAGTTTAACCTGTGTGTATCATGAGGCAGTGTTTGGTTTATTCCTCATAAGTTTGGAGACAGCGTGATCTTCCAGAAGCAGAGATGAGGGTACATATTGATCTTCTGTGAGGAGAGTCATAAGGAAATTGGTAATCTCTCATGAGAAGTTGGTGTGGAGACATGGTGCAGTCGAGTTGGCAGAAGTCTTCAGATGACTTAGAGTTAACCCATGATTGTGTCTGAGGAGGAAAGTTTCATGTGGACCAAACTAGAATCGTGAGAAGATGAAGACTCCTGTGATCAACTGGGAGTTTTGCATGGATTCTAGGAGGGTCTGTATTGCTTTGGACGTCTATATGGTGCCTTGGCACTTGTCATACCACTTGGTGATATTATCCCTTGGAGACTTAGGCATATGTGAGTTTAAGTAGACTTCAACTAGCCTGAGTGCTTTCATTGACTGATATCTGTGAATTTTGGGCAGACTGTTTGTGCATGAATGGGGATTATGGTTAATTCTACTCAGGTAGACGTGTAGAAATAATTGAATGGAACATTATGTAGGAGTCTGGAAATAGTGCTAGAGTTGCCAGCAGCTTGTTTAAAGGATGAGGCACAAAAGGCTACAATAATGTTTTGGTCTCTATCATTACATCAGGTTAGCCAAACACCTTCTTACAGTGCTGGCTATCGACTGTTTTGAATTATTCCAGCAGTTTACGTTAGTGGTTTTTGCCTCTAATTGATGTTGACAAAAAAGAGGAATGGCTGGCTATATTGAAATCAGAGTCAAATATGTAAGCCTTCATGTGATTCCACATTTTTTATAAAGTCTTGATTTTCCTTACAGCCCTGCAATCCAAATACAGTTATTTTGTAACAGCAGTTATAGCTTTACATGTTTATAATTTTCCTGAAAATTAATTGTCGTACACCTTTAGTGTGTATGATTATGAGCACCAGTTATTATTCAATCAATTCTAATGTTTCAGTTGTTTGGAAAAAAATCAGTCCTAGAACTAAATTGATTTCTGAAAAGTCTGTGCTGAATTTTTCTATAATAACTATTTTATCTTTGCTTTAGAATTAGAAATAATTAATACCTGACTTTCAGTAAATGTTTTGGAGCTCTGAATGAATTAATTAATTGTGTAAACAGACAGACATGATTATTAGTTATATTTTCATTTAAAACTTGTCAGAACGAATATTCATTTTCATACGTAAGATTTCAAAATGCCTTATAATGTAACATTTCAGGCTTCATGGCTGAATTGGCTTGATAAAGATGAAAACCAAAAAGCATCTTTGTTATTGGAAACAATCAGTTATGTCAATATTCTGTAATGAGTAGTTTTTAGCCAATAATTTTCTGTTTCAAAAAGATTCCTTTCACAAATTAATCAGCTTTACAGAGGAGAAAACATAGCCTTTAGGGAACTTCATGATAGCAAAAAGTACATTGTGTCTTTCATGAGGGGAAATATAGTAGCCAGGACCAGATCCTGCTCTGGATGACAACAGATGTGTATATTGCAGCTTGCTGTAGAAAATCATGCCACTGCTGTGTTGTTTATTGTTATAGGTAGCTTGGAACAATATTTCTGTTGCCTTCTTGTGGTAGATTTCTTAAAATCTTTCTGAGAATGTTTCCTTGTCCAGCTTCATATGAATTTAGCACAAGTTCTGGAAAACTAGAGCATCATATCTAATATCTAAAGGTGTAGATCCTTTATCTTTCAAGATCTTGTAAGAACTATATTTGATAAAGGTTATATTAGCCACATACAAAAATTGCTGCTCATGTCAGAGTATGGTCAGAAAATGAAAGCTGGGTTGTCGTTTATCCTGTGACATTTTCCTTTTTCTTATATATACTAAAAGTTATTTTTCCTTCTTTTTTGCTGTTACTCATCCTTGTAAGATAGTATCAAGAACAGAGATGACTGAGCCGTGAAAGAAAAAATCCTTGCTTAGCTCCCTCCTGTATTCATTCTTCTGGAAAGTAATACAAAAAGAAAGGATTTCCAGCCCCCTGTCTACCACCCTTCTTAGTTGCCTGCTACAAAACTAAGGAGATACATGGGTAGGGCTCTTCCTCTCATATACCCAGGTATAATTAAAGGTATTGATTTTGAACATTTTAGGCTTGTTTTGTGTATTGACCATCGTTTTACATCTGAAAATATGTTTATCGAGAAAGGGTCTTTTGTTGAAAAAATATTTATGCATGTTAGCAAAATCTTCCATTGAAGAAATTTAAAGTAGTAATCCCCACTGCTATATTTAAACTCTGTTTATTTTGATATAAAGCTGGTCAGAAAAACTGTGGTAATGATGCAGAAGGACTGTTATGTGAATTGCATTCATTATTCAAATGTCCAACATGTAACCAAGATTATCTTACCCTTTAGGCACACAGTAAACTCCCTAACAACTGGCATGATCACAACATCTACTTCCTTAAACCTAACATATTTGGGAGTCCTTTGAACTACTCACGGCATCTCTTTTTCACTTCAGTTTTTCCTCCATGGAATTTTTGCTGACAAATACCTCCTCCCTCATTAAAGGAAACTCCAGGAACGAAACAAAAAATACAAGTGTAAATTTATTAAGATATCAAAATGAAAAAAATTGTATAATTTTTTGTCGTCTTTTCAACAGATTTATAAAACTTTTTAAGGCACAGGGACCATTTGTTTTTGTATTACTAGTAAAATGAAAAAAATTGTTGGGTTACATACAAACTCATTAAGAAAGATGAAATGCAAGGTAAGTTAAAACAGAACTTATGAAAACTGATAAAACAGAACTTATGAAAACTGACTCAGTACTGGTAATTTCATACCTTTGACAGCCAACTGATTTATAAGTGAAACCTTTACAAAGTTGTGAGTTTCATAAACCCAGCAGAAAGATGCATTGTATTTACATTTCTAGTACAAATAACCAAGAATCAAGATGCAGTGTTTTAATATTTCTGTTAGAGTATATTGCACGTTTGCATCCATTATCTTTTAAGATTTAAAAGGAGAATCTGCTATGGGAAAATACCAAGGAATTTCCTTGGGGTATACCAGAAAATGAACTAACCCTTATGAGAGATGAATGAAAGCCTTGTAGTTGTGAATTGATCCTTATCTGTTGGTATGAACTCAAATCAGAAACAGGTCTAACAGAATATGACAAAGTGAAATACTGAAGAAAATTATTATGTCTTACCATAGTTTGGGATGACAAAAGTACATAACTGGAAAAGGATATGAATGCAAGTATTCCTTGTTTACTTTGTAGGAATTACAGTCCTTCTCTTGTCCTTGAGTATTTCTTAACTTTATAGGAAGTAAAATCTTTCTCTTGTCCTTGATTGGTTTTGAAAAGTCTTTCTCTTGTCCTTGATTGGTGTTTGAAAATATGTCAGATCAAAAAGTGGTACTAGAGTGAATAATGCCAAGGAGAGTAACCGTCATTGAGGGGAATGGGAGGGAGGTGGGGACAATTTTTTTCCTTATCTTTAATATAGGATTTTGAAATTGTGAAGATGATCGTTAAATGGAGTGCCTGGAAACGTTCAGCAGGTGTCATGTTGTTTATGACGAGGAAAATGGCCTTAAGAAGAAAGAAAATATGATAAAGCGACTACTGCTGTTGCTACAAATGATAATGATAATAGCTGGTATTTATCAACAACCGATAATACCTGTACTGCTGTAACTTACAAACATTATTAGAATGCTTTTGAAAATGAGTTGAATATACAAACGTTATTAGAATGCATTTGAAAATGAGTTGAATATGATAAATACTAATGATACAAATAGCATTGCTAGCATCATATTTGCACGGCAACTCTTCTAATATTTTATTAGAGCACACTTAAACAGTCGATAGTATTTCACATGCATTAAATACTTGAAGAAACTGCTGTAGCTGGACATAAACGAATTAAAGGTTTTATATCTTGATTGGTTTTGTCACTGTAATTAGTAAGGGTAAAGGATAAGATAAATGATTATGTACAAATCATGTTAGTGACAACTACGGCTTTTGGATAGAGATGTAAACGCGAATTTTTTATGTGTATACAGTGTATCAGATCTGTATTACGGTAATTACTAGAACTTAGAATAAACTGATGTTGAGGATTGCTGTTTAGTGTAATTTAATAGAACATGCACTGTAAAGTTGTATGTAAAATGGTTTTGTTGACATGATATTCGGCGGTTGCTAATTTGTGGTAAATGAAATATATATCTACTTGATTGCATTATTCAGGTTTAGCAATAGTACATTTTATCAGAGCGACGACAACACCTGCATTTGGTTTACATAAAGTCTCACTTATCCTAGTTAACCTAATCTTACCTTAATTATCAGCATAACTCAGCCATTAGATCTGAAAAAGATTGTAGTAATTGGTTAATAATCTTATACAAGCATTGCAACTCGAGTAAAGGTGTTGTTGATTTGTTAACCAGCTCTCGTTTACATACTGAAAGAAATTTCAGCAAATTAAATAAAAGGGAGACAGTCTCATTAATTATAAGAAAGAAAAACCAGTATGAGAA
Source organism: Panulirus ornatus (assembly GCF_036320965.1). Classification (NCBI taxonomy): domain Eukaryota; kingdom Metazoa; phylum Arthropoda; class Malacostraca; order Decapoda; family Palinuridae; genus Panulirus; species Panulirus ornatus. The sequence goes on along the minus strand of NC_092254.1, from coordinate 7,593,643 downwards.
ATAATTTCAGAAACACGGATGCTTCAATCTTTCGAAAGGAAAGGTTTATTTACTGTTGGTGTTTACCAAACAGATTATTGAGAATTTGTAGCGGCAGATGTTCAGGGATTCTGCTAAGCTTGTGGTGCACATGATAACAGAAGCATGATAATGTTTTGGCGTAAGCCTGCACCCCCTCTTTTTTTTCACGAAATGAGTGTTTCATTTTAAAAGAACGTTAAAGGAGCCTTTCGCTTGAAAAGAAAAGTTGGATATTTGTTAACATTCCTTGTATCTGAAAGGGAATAAACTAATATCAGCAATCAGAAATACTCACCAAGAGTGTGGTGATGATGATCTATGCTAATTATGATTTGCTTCCCATTGTTTGAGGTCATTTCTCTTGTTCAGGAAGTCCCCATACCTGCTCGGTAAAGGACACACCTGACAGGTAGGGTACGAAAGGAACGCTCACCCATTTCCTGCCAGTAACATGAGAAGAGTACAAAGAATACAAAGGAATTCAAACACCAACCGACCACTGGGTCCCGTCATGGTTGTTTGTGATAGCGGAAGATTTCAGAGATTAGTGTGGTACGAGTAGATAGACATATAGATGATTCATAGAGAAAGCTCAAATAAAGTTAGTGGTGGAGTTGCAGCGAAATATTTACCGTCCTTTCTTAAACGTACCAACTTTGAACCACTGAAATTGAAAAATCATTCCGTTAAGTTAGCATTTCTGTAGAAGACAATGTACCTCGCCTTATTCGAGTCCACTGGAAGAGCATTTCCATTCAAAGTGGGTCACGGGAACCTGTCCTTTAAATTGGGTATGTTCAGACACACTCAACTGTCATTAAACAAACCAAAGGAAAGTTATCGAAATCATGAGAGTATTGACCATATTGTATCGTATTTTATTATTATTTTTTTTCTTTTTGTAATATTCGTGCTTAGGGAAATTTTTGGCGGACCGAGCCCGAGAACGACTGAGTGACCTTTTCACGGTGGCTTGGCGAAAGGCAACGGTGCACCTCAGACGGAATGGGAGGAAGACTCATGGATTGTCCAGTATATTGTAACTGTGAAGTGAAAACGAACATTTACGTTATTCAACCCCATGAGTACGTTGGTACACCCCTCGTGCACGATGGTATGACCCTTGTTTATTGGGAGAGGGGGGGATGGCCCTAAGGGAGGTTCATGCATGTCCATTGTGCTGAACCTAATTTTTTTTTCTGACTGATCGTATGATTCAGATATTTCATTTTGAAAAAAACTTCTCAAGATTTTATACTTCTCTAGTAACTCCATAACTCTGCAGGTAAATCGCAAAAACCCATTACGAACCAATCGGATTATCTTTCTCGAAGCAGTCGAAGCGGTAAGTGAGCTCGGTCGGATACAGTGATTCTGAAATAAGGGATGTAGATTTCTATTGTTGGTGATCTCCTGTAAATGGTTTCTTCACAGTATAGCTGTGTTGCAGGGCTTGGGGATTCATTGTTAAAAGAAACAGCAAGATATTGTCCGCCGCATAGTTATCATCATTGTTAATTTAGTATCCATCCGTTAGCATGGCGTAAATGCAAAGTAGCTCGGGTAATCTTGGCGTTTTGACTATCAGCGTATAAGCCGTGGAGGAAGATAGTTTTTAATTCCTTGAGCACGATAGTACTATCCTATGTTTTGGTGATGGGGACTTTATCATGACCCTTAAGTTTCCGGTCGAAGGCCCGGCCATCATCACGGAGTTCACTCACCAGTTGAGTACATACACGAAAACGTGCTACGTATTATGTGTAAGTCTCCTTGTATCAGGTTATCAACTCCGATTCCCCCATCGGCGTACCCGAGCGCCACTATAGGTGGCAAGGGAAAGCCTAGTCTTGTTTACAGCAGACCTCACCATGGTTAAGGCGTGGTGGGTGTGACCATGGCATGATGGGGAACCGTCAGCGTTCGCTACAACGCTGAACGTGAAATGCATTTGGGTGCATTAGTGGGAAAAGGAGGTTAGAGTATTATGAACATGTTTTCGTCCGAGATAATTAAATTCAGCTATTCATAGCGCTTTTAATTCTAGAGGGCCTGTGTTTCAAGTTCGTGACACCATGCACATTGCCGTGAATGCCACTTTAAACCAGTAAAACTTTGCAACACACACACACACACACACACACACACACACACACACACACACACGAATATAGTGCACTTTTCCTAGAACACATAATGCCCTCCGACAACGAGGATTAGAACCCGGGGTTCGAATCCTTAATGTTGGAGGTCCCTCTTCGATGCATCTACGGCACTCAGGAAGCTGGCCACTCCCACAGGTCAGGACCGATGGTAATAATGTGTTCTTATGTCTCTCTGTGCAGGAGTGCAAGGCAGTTGAATGGTAAGTGCATGTTGTCTTTACTATGGTAGTTGCATCGTGGGCTTGAAGGGTCCTGGGATGTGTTGAGTCGGTGGGGGATGTCTGATGTCCAAAATCGTAGACGGGAAAGTGTCACTCGTTTTCTGGGGAGTGTGGTTTCAGATGGATAAATGTCTGGTGGGGCGGCGTTTAAGGTTGAGTTGGGAGAGGACTTTTTTTTGTGTGTCAAGAGTCACAGTCAGTTTGGAGGACTTTTTTGTGTGTGTCAGAGTCACAGTTGGCCTCAGTGTTTTGCATGGCATTATTGTCTCGCACAGTGAGGAAAAAAATATACTTGAAATGGATATTGATGTATGTTTTGTATCACCGGCCATACTGCTCTTGTTTAATGTAACTGACAGTAGTGGAATCGCTGTTACCGTTGATAAAACTCATGATGAATTTTGCTTCTTGGTAAATTGAATATTGGTAACATTCCTTTTTATTGTTGCTTGACCTCTTCAACTCGACGGTACAACCCTTAGTGATAGCCTGACCTTCAAGGACCTATTTTCTTCACAAGGTGCATAAGAAAAGTACGTCATTTATGTACTTGCACAGCGAAGTTGAAAATGGAGAGATGAGTCATACAAGGGAAATCATTATCAGGGTGTAAACCATGCCTATCATTATACGCTATCACACCCATAGCCGGGTACGATTTCATAATCCTTATTTTTTCTGGTAACTTAACGTATTTGGCGCGATTTGGTTTACCTAACTCATATAAAAAGAGAGGCGGCGTTTGTACAAAAGTCTGGTTTCGTATGAAAAGAGAGGCGGCGTTTGTAGTTTAGTTTATTCGTACAGGATTTGGCTAGGTTCCCTATCATTAAAGTAGTCTTTAAATGATTGCTTTATATTTGAAATGAATTCGTCTCTTCAGCTGAAGGCCTAAAACATGATGTGTATATGAAAGATGTACGATGAGCACCTATTTAGTTATCCTGGATATTTTTTTTTTTTTTCTAATGAATTTTGTCTTATGACACGAAAGTGCATCCTTGTTAAATTGAAAACTGTGGTTGGACATTAACCAGAGAACATGACGGTGGAATATCATGGAAGATGAAAGACATTTCTTAGACAATAAAAGAAGAAAAGTCGCGTGTGACGTTTCAATTTTTTTTTTATTTTTCGTTTTCTATTAGCATCGTTTTACGATATCTTAAAGAAAAAACGCGGACAATAATGGGTTCACTGAGGCGTTTGGGGGGATTCTCGTGTCAGTATATACTA
>NC_092254.1:7550000-7585000 GCF_036320965.1 Panulirus ornatus | reverse complement strand
AAAAAAGATCTGATTCGAGCAAGTAAAGTTAAGTTTAGTGTGGATGGTGAATGAATACTTAGCAGGATGGTACGACCCATGAACACGATGATACGACCCTTGAGCACGACAATACGACCCTTGAGCGTGACGGTACGGTAATCCTTGGATACAGTGAGGTGTAACCTGGGATCCGCGCCCTCAAGGATCAGGTCACAGGTCACGTCATCAAAGCCAAGGGCAGTTTAGTCGTGCTCAAGGGATTAATTGACAATAAGAAGGATTTATTTTTTCGTAAGTTACCTGAGATAGAAGTGATATATGCAGAGACAAAATATATGCAAAGAAGTCTCAGTAAACCCTCAAGAAGAATTTGAGGCGAGTTTCCTGTCTAACTTGCACATGTTAGGAATAAACCCCACAACACTTCTGTAAGTCCGATCATATATGATTCAGTTTCTCAGTCATGACAGGTTACGCTGCCTGCCATGGCGTCGGAAGGTGTTATCAGATTTACAGTGTGCATTATCAAGAGTTTTGGTTGACAAGAAAACAATGTGAAATTCTGGAAATTAATCACATTGGGGTCATTCCACTTCTCTCTGTCCAATTGTTTACGCCTTTTTTCTCCCCCCCCCCCCCCCCCTTTGCTCAGCGCATGCGCACATTTGTCCTAGGATTCCGTTTGGCCTCGACCGATCCATTTGTAGATGTAGTTTTGCGGTACTGTCCCGCGTTCAGAGCTGACCCCAGCTGAGGAATGATATTCAACATGCGACTGTAAGCTTGAGCTTGTCTTTTTATGTGTGTGTGTGTGTGTGTGTCTCCGTCACGAACTTTTGAACGTGCAATCGTAACTAGTTATATCTGCGGCATGTGCAGGGGTGCCTAATTTATTTTTTCTTTTCAGACGTATCTATTCCAAGTAACTAGCTCACAAGTCAAAGGCGAATAAGTCATATGAAGATCTAAAAAAAAATAAGATAAAAAAAAAAAAATGGGAGATGCATATAATATTCGCGTTTCCTTGACACGCCTATCGTTATAAATGCAAATTGACATTTTAACATTTCCCTCCCCCGTGTAAGTTATATCATCATATAATTAGAAACAGAACCATTCTCCATCATCAATAAATCTTCAAAGTCTTATCTTGCAGTACGTGGACTTTGGCGGAACGTGAGAAGAAAAATAAAAGGCGGTGGGTGTTTGGAAACGCGAAATTAACCTCCGCCAAGCGGGGAGCGGGTGGATTTATTGAGTTTTATAGCATACATTACAGAGGACGGGCGGGCTAGGAATACGCTGGCTCCCCTCGGCATTGTTCAGGACGGCCAGCCTGATAAAAACACGTCTTGCAACACTCTCCCAAGGTGAAGGAGAGGTGGGCGGCAGAGGCCGGGAGTCAAGACCCTCTTAAGACACACTCTCACATTGCTCTCTCTCTCTCTCTCTCTCTCTCTCTCTCTCTCTCTCTCTCTCTCTCTCTCTCTCTCTCTCTCTCACCAAATATTTTTTTCCCTCCCTCTCTCTCTCTCTCTCTCTCTCTCTCTCTCTCTCTCTCTCTCTCTCTCTCTCTTCTACTGTTCTATCCTTACCTCATCCACTCGGTATCAGAACGGATAGGTTTTTGAATTCAAAGGAAACAGATCATCTACACGTGAGCTAGTGGGCGCGCGGCCCGCCCGGCCCCCTTCTGTTTTCTGTCGTATCTATGTACTATTGCGATGAGGGCTACGCTTGCTTTAGCCATACCTTCTGCCAAAATCTCATCGTAAGCTACTCGTAGGTAGATATTCTCTCTCTCTCTCTCTCTCTCTCTCTCTCTCTCTCTCTCTCTCTCTCTCTCTCTCTCTCTCTCTCTCCTGTATTCTTAGTGTGTATTCTTGGTGGCAAGTCTGACGTGGTAAAAGCGTTTACCATCCTGTGTGTTATCCTCAACAGTATATAAATTCGGATGATTGGTTACCTGACACAATAACTAATTTTTGGTTAGTTCTTTATAAAGGGAGAAATAACCAGGGTCACTGGGGTATGTTTGTTCACGAATTAACCGTAGTAAAAAAAAAGATTTGTTTCTAGTACGGTTAATTCGAAAACCGTTACGCTATGGTTTAGAATTCTCTTTCCCCTTTTGTCTTTGTCTTCGGATACCTTTAGTTTAAGAGTCACAGGTATAAATATATGTATATATATCAACGTCAGCTGACGGAAGAAGAGTACAGCGTCGTCGAGGACAATCCTTGCCCCCCCCCCCCCCATCACACACACACACACACACACACACACACACATACACACACAAGGGAGGGCCCCCCATGCCTTGCTCCCGCCTCGAACTCTGCCATGAAGTTGTAGGGGCTTTATGAAATGCTTTGGTCCTTCGTTGAAATAATAATAATAATAATAATAATAATAATAATAATAATGATAATAATAATAATATGGTTAAAATATCGAAAGCCACATCTTGGACCCACAAAGAAAGCAGGTGGGATAAACCCGCGGCGGACAACACGTCGTTGGCCATGCTGGACAGGAGGAGGTCCACCCACTACTACCTGTGAAAAGTCTCCCTATTTTGAGATCTACCCCCGTGGCACTCTCCTTGACCCACATGCTCTGCGCATTGGTACAGCCCGTCGCCCTGCCTTCAGTACCTCACACTGAGCACCAGTGTGACAGCGGTCAGAGAAGCGGCTGACCAGCAGGGCCGACATGGCATCGAGTTGCATGAGTTCTGCAGGGACGGTACGCCAGGCACAGATGGATCGAAGTGCATCATTTCATGGAGTCTTGCCTCTGCCAGTTGTCCTGTGAAAAAGGGATCTGATGGAAGTGGCAAGCGGCGTGACAGTGTACCATTGCATGCCAAAGAGTTGTTGAGGGGCAGGCAGCAGGTTCGAGACCTCGCATTTGCTTCCACCATGGCAAGGACTTATTAGGGGAGGATCTTAGAAAATCGTGATGGTACTGAAGACTTCTGGGAACATCAGAAGTGGACAAAACACGAGACTGTTTAGAGCCACAATACCTCTGTGTTCCGATTGGCTAGGAGAGACTCTTCTTAAATCGGAGACTCTTCTTAAAGGATGCTCTTCAGTCTCTCTCTCTCTCTCTCTCTCTCTCTCTCTCTCTCTCTCTCTCTCTCTCTCCCTCTCCCGGCTGATCGAGTCAACCAAGAAGATCAGCCAGCTTTCTATTTCAAAGCCTCAGCATAGCTGTCCATCAAGGAAATGCAAACTGCATTATCGACTTAACGTCCCATCCCCTAGGAGCTACAGGAACGGAATAGCTCGTAATTTTTTAACCCCTTTTCATTTTAAAGACTGTATTGATCTATCTTTTTTCATAAAGAAACCCCCCCACCCCCCAAAAAAATGTGGGTGGTAGGAAATTCAAATATTTCATGACATTTATTTTTTTAAGTAATCTACAGATGATATATATATATATATATATATATATATATATATATATATATATATATATATATATATATACATATATATATATATATGTATATATATATATATATATATATATATATATATTTTTTTTTTTTTTTTTTTTTTTTTTATACTTTGTCGCTGTCTCCCGCGTTTGCGAGTTTAGCGCAAGGAAACAGACGAAAGAAATGGCCCAACCCCCCCCATACACATGTACATACACACGTCCACACACGCAAATATACATACCTACACAGCTTTCCATGGTTTACCCCAGACGCTTCACATGCCTTGATTCAATCCACTGACAGCACGTCAACCCCTGTATACCACATCGCTCCAATTCACTCTATTCCTTGCCCTCCTTTCACCCTCCTGCATGTTCAGGCCCCGATCACACAAAATCCTTTTCACTCCATCTTTCCACCTCCAATTTGGTCTCCCTCTTCTCCTCGTTCCCTCCACCTCCGACACATATATCCTCTTGGTCAATCTTTCCTCACTCATTCTCTCCATGTGCCCAAACCATTTCAAAACACCCTCTTCTGCTCTCTCAACCACGCTCTTTTTATTTCCACACATCTCTCTTACCCTTACGTTACTTACTCGATCAAACCACCTCACACCACACATTGCCCTCAAACATCTCATTTCCAGCACATCCATCCTCCTGCGCACAACTCTATCCATAGCCCACGCCTCGCAACCATACAACATTGTTGGAACTACTATTCCTTCAAACATACCCATTTTTGCTTTCCGGGATAATGTTCTCGACTTCCACACATTTTTCAAGGCTCCCAAAATTTTCGCCCCCTCCCCCACCCTATGATCCACTTCCGCTTCCATGGTTCCATCCGCTGACAGATCCACTCCCAGATATCTAAAACACTTCACTTCCTCCAGCCTCTCACCATTCAAACTCACCTCCCAATTGACTTGACCCTCAACCCTACTGTACCTAATAACCTTGCTCTTATTGACATTTACTCTTAACTTTCTTCTTCCACACACTTTACCAAACTCCGTCACCAGCTTCTGCAGTTTCTCACACGAATCCGCCACCAGCGCTGTATCATCAGCGAACAACAACTGACTCACTTCCCAAGCTCTCTCATCCCCAACAGACTTCATACTTGCCCCTCTTTCCAAAACTCTTATATATATATATATATATATATATATATATATATATATATATATATATATATATGATTTTTTTTTTTACCTTTAACGTTTTTCAGTAATCTGTAGTTCTTGAAATTTATGTTGGCTCTGCTGACACCTGGAGAGGCGGGTATTAAAGGGAGACTTGCAAGAATGGCGGTGAAGGGGATTTATTGTTAGAAATTATCCCGAGGGGCGAGCGACTCGGCCAGAATGCTAGTGGGGCAGTTGAGTTGGTGGAGGAGGAGGAAGAAGGGGGGAGGAGGAGGGGCTAATTGTTCACGTGGTAACGTCGACTTGAGAAACAGTAGAATGATTGTTTTTTGTTTTGTTTTGTTTTTGTTTTCAGCCTAGCAAGCCTTACGACACTTTTTGTTCGTCGTTTTCTTCGTCTCGGAAGTCTTGAGAGTCACTGTAAAAATATTAGTCGACTGTGTCGTCCTTTGGCTTTTAACAAGCTGTGGAGGTTCACTGGCTTCGGTTAGACGAAAACGAATCATTCAGTGAGGGTCACACTCGCCATGAATTTTGATTTTCAGTGGGACCAGCATACATTTCAAAGCTGGCCGCCATTTGTATATATTTTTCCTTTCTAGAACAAAACTGTAAAATGGTAATTGACGATAATCTTCGGTTTTTCAACAAGGCTTCGTGGTTTTAAACACCTCATCGGAAGAATGTCCTTCTTCGAACGTATCCTTGCGCTGCTTCTTTCACACGACCCTACGTGACCGAACGGTGATGGGTTATGTTAGAGATTATGATAGAAATTCCACTTGGACGAAAGTAACACATGAGTGTCGCCAGAAGTGAAGGCCATTCCTCAGCAAACCCCCGACCACAGGGGGGGTTAAAGGGAAAGGGAAAGTGTCTGGGCAGTACAGGTGAAGCTGAGGTAACGAGAGACAATTGTGCTCTCTACCCTGGCAGTAAGGAGTTGCACAGAGTTTTTTGTTTGTGTGTGTGTGTGGGAGGTGGCTGGATGTTTGTGTGTGGAAAATAAACTTTGAGATCGCAGACACGACATTCCAGAACTGTCATAATGAGGCCAAAATTAAGGTGAAGTATTTCCTCTCGAGTCAAAAACCTTTAGTGGAGGTGAGGCTACCCTAAGAACAAGCTGTGTAATATAAAAGATGAAAGACGATTGTCCTCATATCATTTAAGAGTATAGAAGGCAATTTCAATTATTATTATAAATACTAAAGTCGGAATAAGACGCCCTCTCTGATCTTCGAGGTAAGACTTGATGCATGACCTAAGTTCTCAGCCGATCCCAGTAAACTTGACCGTTCTAAGGTAACACCTTAAGCACAACGGTACGATATACTTGGGCATGACGGTACGACGGTTGGTTGCAATGACACTTTAAGTAAGGGTCAGGTTTAGAGGGTCGGACCGCCTATACTCGAGGGTTACGGTTGAGGATTGGTTCATCATCATCCTGGCGTGCACTCGAGGACTAACATTGGCATGTACACAAGCACAGTCATAGTCTCAGACGTCTACAAACAAGATTGTCTAAAAGGAGGGTCTGAATCTAGAAGAGGAACTGGACTAGATGGTCTAAAAGGAGAGGGTTTGAATCTAGAAGAGGAACTGGACAAAGAGGAGAGATTTGTTAATCATTTCACATTAGGTTATGGCCTGAGCAGTTCTTCAGAAGGGCATGGTGGTAAATGAACTGATTCTTTTCTTTTTTTTTCCGTGCGACCCACAAACCGTATCTCGTTGTATTCTTGGGTGGAAGGGCTGCCGGGGTATTCATCAGTAATTATACTAACGTACGTCTCGATTTGGTATGACCTGTTTGTTTTATTAATATTGGTACAGAGAAAGTCTGGATTGTCTTCGGCTGGTGGAGACACTTAATGTGGATCACACTTCCTGTGACTTTTTGTCCAAGATTTGGCTCAGTTTTTCCCATATTTGATGCTCATGTTGAGGCTAGAAATGTATCGTCACTGCAGACTAAAGGTTAGGAATCTGTTTGGCAGGCTTAGAATGTCTCGAGTTAGAAGGCAAGACCTTCGAAGTGAAACTTATTCACCGGAGACTGTTGAGGATGAGCTGCCCATACGAAACGCCCTACTGTGGAAATGTGTTCGCCCATAACGAAACACCTTAAGTGTCATCTCACTCGCCTATTGATGGAGCCACCCCCTCTGAGGGAGAGTGATTGAGGCAATACTTGATGTGTGTGTGTGTGTGTGTGTGTGTGTGTGTGTGTGCACGAAAACAAAGGCCATACGTCACAATGCCACCAACCCAAGTCATTCTTCCACACCACACAAGAAGGAGGGTGCCCGCCCATCAGGCTGGTCGCACATGGGACAAGCAGTAAGTTATATGTCACCCACCAGCACCGTCTCCTGTTGAGTAAGGATGCGGGAAAGATGGGAGGTATTTGGAAGCGTCAATGAACGTAAGTCTTTGTCGTACGAGCACCGTGTGCTCAAAGTAATGAGATGCGGCTGGAAATAGAAAAAAAAAAAAGAAGAAATTGCATTATGGTATGGTCCTCGCGCCTGACCTCCCCCTCCTCTGTAGCTCTGTGTAGCTACAGTTGTTGGAGGAGGGATAAAATTCCATGATTCCATTATATTTTACCGACGTGGGAGACTTTCTGCATGAGGACATCGCGTGCTGGTCTTATTGTGGGTAATTATGCCGCAGTTCTGCAGAGTTTTCAATGCAAAACAGGCTTAATGGCGGCCATTTTTGGCGGGGGGGAGGGGCTTGAGCGTGGAGGCCACCTCGAAAATTGTTGGAAGTTTGCCTTCGGTGGTGTTCTTTGTATTACAAGTTATTCGTGAGGTGCTACGTCCCGTGCCTGGGTCCCATCACCTCGAGGACGCTACAACACGCTGCTGCAGTTGTGTCCTGCTGGCCTGGAGAACTGGAGCCTTATGAACAGATCTATGTGTGAATTTTTTTTCTTTTAACCCGCTTGGGCAGCGACGGTGTGACCCTTCGAACACGACGGTGCGACCCATTAGCACGACGGTACGATCCATCAGCACGACGATACGGCCCTTTTAACACGACGGTACGACCCTTCACCACGACGATACGGCCTTTTAACATGACGGTACGACCCTTTGAACACGACGGTGCGACCCTTCTACACGACGGTACGACCCTTCACCACGACGATACGGCCTTTTAACATGACGGTACGACCCTTTGAACACGACGGTGCGACCCTTCAACACGACGATACGACCCTTCAGCACGACGGTACTTCCCTTTGAGTACGATGGCCTGGTCTTTGACACCACCCTGCATTTTGAGTCGACCGTTGCCAGGCGTCGTGCCCGAGTGTCGTACCGTCGTGCTCAGGAGGTAGGCCGGTCGTACCGTCGCGTTTAAGGATCCCAAGCTGTGTTCAAGGATCGGACGTCGTGCTAAGGGATCACAATAACGTTAATCTCGAGTGTCGTAGTCGGCATGTTCCACCTCGAGGATTGTACTTCGTGCTCAAGGATCGTACACGTCACGGTCAGCGGAGCTAGCAGGTGCCACTCGAGTCTCCTCAAAGGGGCCCGTATATCGTGGTAACTCTTGACAGCATTTAAAACGTTTATTCATGTGATTTACAGTCGTTGAACACGACAGTTCAGCTCCAAGCGAACGTTCAGCCACCCGTCAGAGCTTTGGAGCATGGCGAGTCACGCTTCGATTATTCTTAACACCTTTTTTTTTTTTATTTTAAATGATAGTACACGACCTGAAGTTATTATTAACATTACCAAGATCTATATATATTTTTTCCCCTCGCCTTATTTCTTATTATAGAACAAAATGAGCTTGGAAAGTAAAGGTTGATGAAGAGAGTACGCGATTGTGAGCGTGTCTTTTTTAAATAGAGCAAAATAATTCCATTATGGACCAACATACGACAGACGGTACTTGTGCTTGGCCAAAACAGAGTCAGTAGTGGGGTACACAACACTGTGACCCCCCCCCCCGGCACAGTATGTGCCGTGAATGGGGGAAAAAAGACTAAAAAAACTGTCATTATTTGAGCACTCGAACCTTCTCTCTAAGTATAAAGAAACTGGATCACGTGCGTCTGCATGTAAACAGGCTAATGATGATCAAATTAGCTCGTCAGAGCCATTGGGCTCCTGAATCGTGGCTGATATCCGTCTTTGTCTCCAAAAAAAGAAAAAAAAAAGAGTAGTAGTGATGACAAGGAAGGCCAAGTACTGTGAGAGTAAACACGATTATTTATCCTTGTGACGAGTAGAATTTCCATGCCTTTTTGGCCTTGCGATGTTTGACACTGCCGTGTGAAAATCATTACACCAGAAAGGCCAACATGTTTGTGTATACGTTTCATCGCACTGTGTTCGCGCGAGAACAAGCGTGAGTTGAGAACTTAGAATGAAAGTCCCAAACACGAGCTTGTGTATACACTTGTTATCGTACTCTCGTCCTAAAGCTTTTCTTGGTAAGCTTTGAGACTCCGGTAGAGTAATGGTCTCAGTTTATCTTAAGCTGCTTACGTGTTTACTTAATTATCTGTGTGGAGGACTTCTTCGTACCGTAAGGGTGAGGGGAGTTTACACTCGTGGGGTCCGCCATCTCCAGCACCTTATCCACTGCCATACAAACTTCCTTAAGTCTGTGTATGGCGTACAAACATTATATATGCTGTGTGCCTCAGACCATGTCCTTGGTCATCATAAACTAATGTTAATCTTTCTGTCAGAGCAACTAACATTGTTATTGTATTGTTGTAACGTGTGAGAACTATTAATATTGTTGAATTATATGTTGATTTGTGAGAATTATTGTTAATGTATCATGTGATATGTTAGAATTTTTGATTGGGGGTGATATATTGTGCTAATGTTAAACCTATTAACATGTTGAATACTGTTAGAATTTTTGATGGGTGATATATTGTGTCAATATGTTAAACTTATTAACATGTTGAATACTAAGTTTCGCAGAACCGCCAGCAATCTTTCAGGTTATGCCCTGTCATGCAATTTAACATTTTAGTGAATCCTGTTAATATGCACGAATTTCCTCACATGATAATATATCCTTTTAACGTTTGAGAGAGACAGTGTCATATTGTATCACATCAGCTGATGAGAATGGTCTTCATCGTCTTGTTTTTCTCTGGGCATTCTGACGTATTGCTGTGTTTATTGCAATTACCAGCGGCCTTACAGTCTCCTGTAATGTTGGATGTGAATTGTAATTATGCACCTGTAATTAAACTTCGTACACGCGAGATGTTTGCAGATACGGCGTATTGTCCACGTGTCAAATTGTTTCAAAGTCCTTTTCGCCAGTTTTCGGCCGATTCCGGTAAACTCTTCTGTCCCCTTCATTCCCTCCAAGAGAGAGAGAGAGAGAGAGAGAGAGAGAGAGAGAGAGAGAGAGAGAGAGGAGAAAAGGTCGCCTCTATGGGCGTTTCCTCGGGGATTTCCTCCTTTAAAAACCCCCATTCATCTCTCTCTCTCTCTCTCTCTCTCTCTCTCTCTCTCTCTCTCTCTCTCTCTCTCTCTCAGGTGGATTTTTATATTGCGCGTCGGTCCGGCGACCAACGGGCGAGTGTGGTCCGGTTAGAATTATCGTACCGCAGTAAATACGTTTTCTATATGGTTTAGGGCCGGTCTACACGGCTGTGGCTGTGGCATGGTTTTTTTTTTTTTCTTTTTTTTTAGACGTGCCTGAACCTTTCCAGCAGCTCCAGTGAATGAATGTCATGATGTTAACGAATGTGATTATGACGACTTTTATCGGTTGTGATTATAAAGAATCTTAGCGAACGTGATTATGAAGACCTTTAGCGAATGTGATTATGACGATTTTTAACGAATGTGATTATGACGATTTTATATCAGTATGAAAAATAGATATCAACTGACATTGGTTCTGTGTATGGTTTTAAAGGGCTTTATTGATATATTTATTTTGGACAACCGCTGAGGACTCGATCTTTTAGTATTGTCTGTCATATGGTGCTGAAGTCTTTACTGTACTACACACGGAGTAAGATAAAGAAGTATCTTACCACTTTTTGTGTGAATAAATATGACACCTCGGACGAAGGATACTGAGAAATGCCCATGGGTCTGTCCTCACCTGGGTAGCTCTGCTCTCATGATATCGTTAATATATCGGTTGTCATCGACTTTACAAATCTCTTTAACGGTAATAATGCAACGTATATATTGACTTAATATCTCTATGGAGAATAACTATGAAGTGGGAATACCATCATTATTATCAAGAATCTTGTCTCGTATTCCCGCTTACCATCCCGACCGAAAGCAACATGCGTTGTAACGATCCTTTTAGAAATTCATCGGACCTATCCGGGAAGATACTCTTTTTTTTCTCTCTCTTTTTACTCTCCCTTTTCTTAGCACAGTAAGGCCACTTGAATTAGGATACTGCCCATCCTTACCATTCCAGACTATGAACATGGTTTAAAGGGCGCCCCATATCTTGTCTTTGCCCTCTATGCCATGGAACTTGACCATAAGACCCACGAACACGAATGTGCAGCATTTAGATGTGTAGCTGGCCAATATGAGTCCAATATATATATATATATATATATATATATATATATATATGTGTGTGTGTGTGTGTGTATTATTTATTTATACGTCTGGCGGGAGTGGGAATGCTACAGTTGACTTCACTTTGCCAGCCGGGGGCCAACGCCACCAATTTATCCCATGGGGAGGCTCGCTCAAGCTTGCTTTCTAAATTTGCGGCATGCAAATGTGGCACACGTCTCAACGGCGCATGTGCCACACCTCGGAAGTTCATGTGTGGCAGAGAATCGGAATTTTCGAAATTGCCGTATTGTGTGTGTGTGTGTGTGTGTGTGTGTGAGGCCGCCCAAAGCTCTTGGATGTTTGCTGATATAATCAGGTTTTCATTCTATTTCATGAGTTCACAGCGAAGCCAGATATCCAGCAAGTGAATTCCGATTAGATTTGGATTTGGTTTACCCTGTGCCATAGTGTGTGTGTGTGTGTGTGTGTGTGTGTGGTACACCATTGGCAGGGTGAAAGTTAGTGTCGATCGCATTCGTGTGTTTTTAAAATTCATGTTAAATGCACTTTACTTAACCATTTTCCTTTTTAATACGTTATTGGACTAGTGATTACAGTTTTGCATGTTACAGGGAAAGAGTTTTGCACTCGTGTTGCCCCGTCTGTCATCAGCTTTGTATGCTTGCATGATGTCCTCCCTCTTATGTATGTAAACACACAGACACACGCACACAAACCCCAGCCTTAATGAGGATAATAGAGTATACTTAGCTGGGGAAAGGCAACACTTATTTTTGGGCGTTAATAAGACGATTAATTTGTGGCATATCGATGCGTTTTAAACGATCAGAAACGTTGGGACGTGAGGTAAAGTGGTCATTACTTTATTGGCGTTATTCGCCACCCGATACCAAGGTGAGGCAACCCCGAGGGAGGATTATATATACAAGCGTTGCATCTGCGTGAGCACTGCACCTGTTTTTCGAAGCGGACAGTGAACGCGTTATGGGTTGTGACATGACTCATCGAACGAACGACTCTCTCTCTCTCTCTCTCTCTCTCTCTCTCTCTTTTCGTGACGTTTGAAATTTGATTTGCTTTGGATGTTTTCAGAACTCGTGCCTTTGATCGGACCTGTTCAGTTTTTAAACAAGACTTGAGTTTTCAGTTTTTTTTTTTTTTTTTTTTTTTTTTTTTGTCCATCTGTACAGCTGAATAGGATTTTTGCATCCGTCGATAGAGTTGAGGGAAGATATGTCGATTGTTGTTCGGGTGTATATAGACTTGCTCTTCTCCGCGGACAGTCGGAGTTTGAAATCCCTGGAGCACTAATTTACGACCCTTGAGCACAAAGGTACGACCCTGGAGCACAAAGTTACGACCCTGGAGCACGAACTTACGATCCTTGAGCACAAAGTTACGACCCTGGAGCACGAACTTACGACCCTTGAGCACAAAGTTACGACCCTGGAGCACAAAGTTACGACCCTTGAGCACGACTATACGATCTTTGAGTACCTAGGTATAACCTTTGACCACGAGGGTATTACCCTTTTAAGTGTGATTGTGTAACTTTTGACTTCTAAAAGTCGGGTCAGAGGACAGGCCATCATACTCAAGGGCCGTGCCGTCGTAGTACTCAAGGCCCGTACTATCGTGCTCAGGGACTCCAGATATCTACCGCTAGGCTCGTACATGAATCGTTTCTGCGCTCTTGTAGTTTGACACATTTTTCCCGGATGGTAGTAGCTCCTCTTCCTCCCCCTCTCCACAAGTTGAAGAGTTTCAGGAGTTTGTAGGAGGGTTGACTTGAAGGGGACGGGTTGTGGGAGTTGATGAATTTTGGAGGAAGGGTTCTTTAGAGCGTTCTTGGTACTGTGGTGGACAAGAGAAGGTCGGGACAATAGAAGTAGGAGCTGTTACATTGTGCGTCAGTGAGGTAGTCAGCTCATTTTTCTCTTGCATGTATAAGTTGGGGCTCAGGCCCAACAGTCGACTGCCAAGGGTCGGTAAGGTTGTCATCGTTAAGCTCCATCAAGCAAAAAAGTCTTTAACACCTTCTTAGGTGTTGAGGGAGGGTAACCAAGACCTCATACACTCTCACTATGTATACATGTGTAGGGTTAGCTGTGGGGTTTGACGGATGGCGACCGCTCAGCTGCCAGTAATCGTTGACGTGCGAGTTAAATAGACGTTATTACAAGAGAGTTAATACGTACTTTGAGGTGTTTAACAGCAGTTTCATCTAGGGATTGGTTTTCCACGGTAGCGTAAAGACGTTCGGGATCTCCTTGTGCCATAGAACACACCGCTTACGATTCATATCTAAAGGAATCTGGCGTGCACTTGTTTCCCGACCATTTCAAGCGTATTCCTGTGTCCTGCGCATTCTTTTGACGACGACTAGACCCAACCTAACTTATTCTCTCGTGAATTAAACCTAACTTGTTTGGGTCTGATTCAATCAAACATGCTTTTCTTACGTGAAATAATTTGTTCTTCTCTTTAACAAAAAATAACTTCTGTTCTGCCCCCGTAACCTAACCTAAAATAACATCTATTCTGCCCTCTTAACCTAACCTAAAATAACATCTATTCTGCCCCCTTAACCAAAAATAACATCTGTTCTGTCCCTTAACCTAAAATAACATCTGTTCTACCCCATAACTGAACCTAAAAGAACATCTGTTCTGCCACCTTAACTGAACTTGAAGTAACATCCGTTCTGCCCCCTTTAACTGAACTTGAAATAAATATCTGTTCTGCCCCCTTAAGACTTAATCTAAGATAACTCATACCGGCGTAAACAACAACAGCGACTCTGCCGTTACCTTGACTTCCCTGCCACTTTACAGAAGTCTAGATAATGTGACCCTTTTTGACCTGTCCTCCACTGTCTGGCCAGTGGACGTCCTGTTCTTGAACTGTGACGGCCCCATTTGTCTCGAGTCAAGCCGGCCGTTTTGTATGTATATTGACTTTATCAGGCGCTGCCCGTCGGCAACTCCACTTTATACTAAAATGGCTTTTTATTTTCCATGGAAATCCCTCCTGGGGGTCGATGTGCTCAATGCTGTCGCAGGCATCTTTATTAATTCCTTCGTTGCCTCTATACACCGCGGGAGGGGGGGTTTTAAGACGTCTGTTGCTGGAAGAAGCCATGAAGGAAGAATAAAGAGCTTCTGATTCTTTCCTTAGAAATAAATATCAGATTTCGCTCTTTTTTATCTATCCTATTGTACCTATTACCTCCTCAGATTTTCTGCTCAGATTGGTTTCTATTTTCTTGTACTGTTAAAGTCCTTGACGTATTTCGGGCGATTTCTTATATATATATATATATATATATATATATATATATATATATATATATATATATATATATATATATAACAACGATAGTAGGATTCGAACTGGCGCCACGATTGTGGTTGCTGGGCGTGAGTCACAAGGCAGTGGCGTCTTAGGCCGTAGAACCATAGTCTAGAAGCTGACACACTCAGCTTCCACGCTACTGGCGGCCTCACTCATATATATATATATATATATATATATATATATATATATATATATATAATATAATTAATTTTCTTTTTCTCGTTGTGTATGATCTACGTATATCGTTCACAATGTTGATTCTTCGGTAATACCGCTATTTTCTATCATACCAGTTGTCTGTTTTACTTTTAGGATACTTTCCAAGTTCACGTTTCAATGCATTTTTTTAAATTGCTTTTGACCGTATGCATTATTCATTGGTAACGAGCAAATTCGATTGATAGGAAGGTGAAACACCAAGGTGACATATAGAATTCGTCAAGATGACAAAAATGCCCCGATTCCCATTTTCTTCAGTGGGAAGACAGATAGCCTAACAGACTCTGAGAGTAGAACATTAGGCAGTACAGGAGTTGTGACCCAGCACCGTCAAATGGCGAAGACACGAAAATATCCATGATTAAACGTTATTCTTCCTTCTAATCAAACGCTTATAGTAAGTAACGAAGATTGGCCCAACCCCCATACACACGTACATACACACGTCCACACACGCAAATATACATACCTACACAGCTTTCCATGGTTTACCCCAGACGCTTCACATGCCTTGATTCAATCCACTGACAGCACGTCAACCCCTGTATACCACATCGCTCCAATTCACTCTATTCCTTGCCCTCCTTTCACCCTCCTGCATGTTCAGGCCCCGATCACACAAAATCTTTTTCACTCCATCTTTCCACCTCCAATTTGGTCTCCCTCTTCTCCTCGTTCCCTCCACCTCTGACACATATATCCTCTTGGTCAATCTTTCCTCACTCATTCTCTCCATGTGCCCAAACCATTTCAAAACACCCTCTTCTGCTCTCTCAACCACGCTCTTTTTATTTCCACACATCTCTCTTACCCTTACGTTACTTACTCGATCAAACCACCTCACACCACACATTGTCCTCAAACATCTCATTTCCAGCACATCCATCCTCCTGCGCACAACTCTATCCATAGCCCACGCCTCGCAACCATACAACATTGTTGGAACCACTATTCCTTCAAACATACCCATTTTTGCTTTCCGAAGATATGTATATGAAAAAAATAATAAGCTTTATAATTATCATTTTATGCTCTGCCTATAGCAAGTCTTTAACATTCAACATCTCTTAATTTTCTACAGACAAACTTTGGTGACTGACACACCATCGTCAACCACAGACAGACAGACACAGACAACTTGTATACATTTACCCGACCGTATGTGGTAAGAAAAGTGTTCCAGCTGATGTAACTCAAGCTCTGCATCACATCCCCCTGGCGAAACTCTTGCCACTTTGCCTTTGCAAGGTATAAGGGTTAGGGGTGGGAAAACCCACCTTAACAACTGCTGGGTCCTTGGTGGTGCAAGAGTGTCGTAATATCCAAACACACGGAAGATAAACTTATCATAATACCACAACCACTCCTCACTCTGCTTTTGTTATCTTAGAAAGTCTAGGGGGTTTCCAAGTATGACCTTTGAACACCCAGAGAATGCTGCTCTTATAATCTAATATGGTCCTCCGTTGCCAGAGACTCAAGATCAAACGAATCTTACATCGAGATAAACAGCCCGGAGATAGAAGGTTGCAGGCTGCGTCTACTGGGACGATAATAAGTGTCTCCCTTGAGAGCTGTGGGGGTACTGCTGGCGGGGGAAGCTTACGTCAACCGCGTGAGTGTGTGTGAGCGTGTGCAACAGTTGTGGGCCGTGTGCCCAGAGCTGACATTGTTCTCCCACACCGCTTCTTGCTCAAGTTTTATTTTCAAGTTTTTAACCAAAATCAGGATATATATATATATATATATATATATATATATATATATATATATATATATATATATATATTGGTAGAGCCTTACATGTCATAGACATACGTCTGTAAAACTCATATTTGTTCGTTATCTTTGCATCTCTAAAGATGTGAATTATCAAGAAAGCGCTCGGATCTCTGTTTCATTTTTTCATGTGGCTACCAGGATATTACGGAATCACGTGTTCAGTTCTGGGTGTATATATATATATATATATATATATATATATATATATATATATATATATATATATATATATATATATATATTTCATGTGAGGCGGGGTGGCGGCGGGAATGGATGAAGGCAGCATGTATGATATATGTACGTGTATATATATGTATATATCTGTATGTATACGTTGAAATGTATACAATGTAGGTATGTATATGTACGTGTGTGGGCGTTTATGTATGTACATGTGTATGTGGGTGGGTTGGGCCATTCTTTCGTCTGTTTCCTTGCGCTATCTCGCTAACGTAGGAGACAGCGACAAAGTATAATAAACAAATACCTTTATATATATATATATATATATATATATATATATATATATATATATATATATATATATATGTATATTATGCCAGGGCTTCCGACACGATCATTGTCCATATCTGAAGCTTTTGGTGTTTTAACTAAATTCTTACCTTCAAGAATTAGAATGAATATTAATTAAAATTCCCTTCGATTAGAATAAAACCTAAACTAGTTTTCCTGCATAATGGTAAAGAACAAGTTAGATAATTTTCTTCCTATGAATTTTCTTTTTTTTCCCCCAGTCGCACTGGACACAAAATCAATTCTCGGGACATACAAACAAGTTGGGGAAACATTCTTTATTTTCTCTCTTTTTTTCCCCCCCCACACCACCACCCTTCGTCCTTGGAGGGCCATCTAGACACTCTGCTGTCGGTCAGCAGTATTGATCTTGGCGTCCTGATTGGGTGCTGAGTCGAGCAGCCTGTGCCACGAGATACTGACTAGGCTGGTGATGGTTGTTGTGGCCCCGGGGGGGAAGTTGTTGTGACATCCGGAGAGGAATCCTGTATTATGAGGCAGCTCACTACAGGCCATGGAGATTGTGGGAGCCTCGCAATACATGTTTTGCGATGCTGTGTCGCCTTAAAGGCGGCACGACTGAACGACCATTGAGCACGGCGTTTACGACCCTTGAGCACGACGGAATGATCATTGAGCACGACGTTACGACCCTTGAGCACGACGTGAAGATCCGTGAGCACGATGGAACGACCCTTGAGCACGATGGGACGACCCATGAGCACGACCTCACTAACCATGAACGCGACGGATTGAACCTTGGGTATTATAACATGCGGTCTTTGACGTAACCTTTGGGGTCAGGTCAAAAACCAGGCCATAATGTCCAAGGGGTCGTATAGTAGTAAGCTCATCATTGATATGTTTATACTTTCTCGCTGTCTCCCGCGTTCGCGAGGTAGCGCAAGGAAACAGACGAAAGAATGGCCCAACCCACTCACCTACACATGTATATACATACACGCCCACACACGCACATATACATACCTATACATTTCAACGTATACATATACACAGACACAGACATATACATATATACACAGGTACATATTCATACATGCTGCCTTTATTCATTCTCGTCGCCACCCCGCCACACATGAAATAGCATCACCCCTCCCCCCGCGAGGTATATATATATATATATATATATATATATATATATATATATATATATATATATATATATATATATATATATGTATGTATGTATGTATGTATATATATATATGCACAACACGACTGTGAGCCGCAGTGAAGGCTGTTCGTCATTATGATACTAAGCAGGCGTTAATTTTTCCCGTTCTCATCATATCCGTTAAGCATTTGTCTTGCTTGGTAAGAAAAATAAGAATCCAAATATTCATAACAACTTGGCCTTTGTTCTGCAGCCACGTGATATCAGGTCCTTGCCTTATCAGATACTAAGCTTAGTAAGGTAAGAGTGCTTGTTTCTAGGTGTCAAACGCCAGCGACCCTGGTGGTGTATGTTACCGTACTCAGTCTCCTATAGGTTTAACTCCACCGTGAGAGGAGTATATGTAATTGATGCTGTGTAGAGGCGAGAAATGGTTCGTTTGGTAACGTTGTTCAGTGGGTGTTATAGTGTCGCCAAGCAAATGGGTTCTGGCTAATTGGCGCCCCCCTCCCCAGACATCACCTTCTGCAGCGAATGTGGCTGCTGGAGTTTTTTTTTTTTTTTCTTTTCTTTTTTCTTTTTTTTTGAGCCCTCGAGACCAGCAGCGTTAGGGTACGTTGTACCGGCGATAGGGCGGCCGACGATTCTCGTCTTATGTGGTACTGTCAGAGGTTCCTGATCGACGGCAGTTGATAGTTTTTTGTTTTTGCAATGTGTACTTTGGTCATGTGAGCACCACTGATAATGTTTAAATATTGTGTGTGTGTTTTACGGGGAGAGAGTTTTACGGTAGTGTTGCCCCGTCTCTTAATTTTTTTTTTTTTTTTTTGCAATGTGTACTTTTGTCATGTGAACACCACTGATAATGTTTAAATATTTTGTGTGTGTGTGTGTGTGTGTGTGTGTGTGTGTGTGTGTGTTTTACGGGGAGAGTGTTTTACGGTAGTGTTGCCCCGTCTCTTAACTTTGTATATGTACCGTGTCTTCAGATCATGTTTGTACACACACATAACACACACACAAACACACATACATACGAGCCAAAGCCAGGCGTGTGTCTGTGTATGTGTTACCGGACTCCGTCAGCATGTTTTTATACCCCGAGCGATGCTGTATTTCAGTCGGCGAACGATGCATCGTTGACACCCATCCTGTTCTAGAGAAGCCCACCTTATTCTCCTGCTGCGTGGGGCGCACTAAATGAAGTTCGTTTGTTTTCCACCAAAAATTGTCTATCGTCTTCTGCAGTAACGTAATACTATTTCTTCCAGAGTTATGACACTTCCTTGAATGGCTCAGGAACTTTAATGTCAAGACGCACTTTGCTGGAAAGCTGTTTCAGACATACGTTCTCTTTTATGATGAGACAGTTTTCTGGCTATACCTCAAAAGTATAATAACTGGAAGGTAGGTTTTTACTTTTTGATGGCTTTTCCAGTCTGTTCGTTCCCTGGCGGTGAGGGTACAGTATATTACACATTCTAAGGGTCGAATTATCTTGTCAGTTTGTGTATTTATCATCGTTATTATTGACGCGTCATGCAAACGTCTCGGTGGATGCAGTAAATCGTTCGAGCTTCGAACGCAATCGCGTCGATCGAAGTGTGTGTGTGTGTGTGTGTTTGTGTACTTCGCGAGGACAGGCGTCCTCGTTATAAGTAAGACTTGACTGCTCGTAACTCTGCCATGTAACCCCTTGAGCAGGTCGCGACGTGGTGATCCTTGTGAACGCGACTCTTCGACCTTGTGCAGAAAGTTACTATCCTTGGATAGGATGGCCTGGCCTTTTGACCGAACTCTTTAAGGTCATCCTTGGATTAGGAACATCGTACTTAAGGGAGTTAGCTGTAAGGTAGTACCTCATATTTAGAATTTTCAGTCCCTTTATATAACGTGCTCAATTTTCGTCTATATAAAAAACTGACATTACTGTCGTCTTTGATCCTTACTAATCTTTCTGATCCACTTTTCTCGTTTGGAATAATCCTACTCCTCTCCAGTGGAAGAGTGATCGGGTTTGCCGTAAGATAAGCTGATGCATTTTCTCTTTTCCTGTCTTCGGAATATCACTTTTCTCGTAATCTATCTATATATATAATCGAAGTCGTTTTGTCAGTGAAGTATACTCGCGATGCGATGCTAATGGATCTTCACCCTTATAGAATATTTTGTTTTGCCCCGCTGCACAGCGTGACGGGCTATTTTAGGTGTGGCCAAGATCAAGGAACGGGATGGTGGTGTCAGAGCTTTATAGAAAATTAGGAAGAGAAACGGATGAAAATGATTTCCCTCAACGGAGGAAGGTCAAACGTTGGACTCTTACCCATCACAGCGTTGGGTTACGTTAGGTTAGGATAGCTTCCAGAGCTAATGAAGATAGGATAGGCTTCTAAGCTGATGAGGTTGTAGAGGCCTGGTTAGGCTTCGAACTTTTAGTGAGATTTGGTTAGGCTTTCAAACTAGCGAGGCTAGGATAGGCGCCCGAGCTTTGTGAAGCTAGGCTCCAAACCTAACTGGAGTCGAAACTTTGTGAAATGAATGCCGAACTTAAGCTCGTGTGACAGTGATAAACTTATAGAAAAAAGAAAGCTACAGCCTTTTAAAGAGTTTATACTCCACTGACATTAATTAGAAATACATAAAGCGCGAAGTGTACAGAAAGTATTGTAAAACAACTTTATAGTAACGGTCTTTTGCTCGTTCATATAGACGGAGCGAATGTAACGACTAGGCAATAAACAAGAAAGACCATAAACTGAAAGTATAAACATTCATACCGAGAGGTTTTGAAAAACATATTTTTCTCAGGTGTCTGGTTGTCCAAACGCCAAAGCCTTTAAGTGTGTCTCTTAAACAGCATACATGAATGGTGGTATTTCATCTTTTTTTCTGCTAGTCTTTGTCGACTGTTGAGTGTGCCATTGGCTGGCCGTGCAGCGGAGTACTCCGTGGGACCAGTCATGATAAAAACAACTACAGTCAATGCAGCAGCAGCATCAGAGGTGTGAGGGGGGTGTCACAGACGAAGCCCTACCTTGTGATGAAACCATACACATGACCGGAACAGCGCTCAATATGCAGCTTGATGAAGTCGAAAGTAGCCACACGTGCCCGCATTCGTTGGTGCTGATGGGATGCGGTTTGAAGCGGCGTTCGCGTTGTTTTGATGGGCTACAGTTTGAAGCTGTGTTCCTGTTGTTTTGATGGGCTGTGGCTCGAGAGGTGTTCGTGTTGGTAGGCTGCAGTGTGAGCGCTATTCAGTTGTACGGACTGCAGTCTGGTGCGCTGTTTGTTTCAGTAGGATGCATTTTTAGTGCTATTGGTGTTTGAAGGGATGCGGTTTTGAACGCTGCTCGAGCTGACGGACTTCAGTTTGAACGCTGTTCGTGCTGGTGGACTGCAATTTAAATGCCGTTCGTGTTGATGGAGTGCCGTTTGAACGCTGTTCGTGTTGATGGAGTGCAGTTTGAACGCGCGTTGGGGAACATTTGTGTGGTTTCACAGTGCAGGGCTTCGTCGGTGAGCCTTCACAGTGTGCCTGCCTCTGTCGTATTATTTTTAATCACGGCTTGTGTATGGGCATTTTCGTAGCCACACCCCACCCCTGGCGCTAGTCACCATTTAACTCCGACGCAGGTTTGAAGTTGCAATGGTATTCGAGGGGCCTGATGCATTCGAATCATCCATGGGACCTTAGACGCCTTGCACCAACATGCTCAAGGGTATGACCGTCTTGTATTTATCGGTAATAGCCAGGTTGGTGGTGAGGGAGATAACGTGCACAACCCTTACCAGAACACACGAGAAACCTTATACGGGACCTTAACATACTTCAGGGAAACCGAACAAGCTTCACCTCCTTTAAACATACATTGCCTAATCTTACCATTTACCTCCCCCCCCCCCCCCCATATAAACAGTGTCAGCTTACCATGACAGACGTGCGTCGTGTAAGTGCTTATCGTACCGAATCACGCTTTAGGTGATGAAATGAATGAATTCCTTCTAAATTTAGCTATATCTGACAAACTACTCATGAATTTGACAACTTCAGTATATCCGAGACAGACCAGATCCAACTTGCGTAAACCTTCTGTAGCTTAAACAAAGCATTCTTTGCTTAAACTTTTGAATGATAAAACATTTTCACGTCTCTTAAGTAACCGGGGAAAAAAATTATCCTACCCAGATAAACCATACACAGACGACTTTAAATAAACGATAAATAAACCTTACTTTACCTTTATAACCTAACCTAACCTAACTCAGGGCGTTTTTTTTATTTTATCTTATTTCATTTATTTTTTTGTGGTTTTTACCAGGTGGGCAGATTGTCTTGTGGTCGTTTCAAATTCTCGTCCCGAAATAGGCGATAATGGAAGAGTTTTTTGTTGATCTCACAGGGAAACGGAATACAGGGTTCAGAAACACTTGTAACTCATTCGACTACGGGCGATTCTCTCTCTCTCTCTCTCTCTCTCTCTCTCTCTCTCTCTCTCTCTCTCTCTCTCTGAGGACGGTCCCAGCACGACTGGTTGGTTGTGGAATTGTGAAAAGGCTGAGTGTGACATACCATCCCTAGTATTCATGATAAATGCCCTGACTCTACCAAATCTTACTCCCGCCAGACAGGCTCTATGTAACGTAAACAAATCTTACCTGTCTGAGGAGAAGAAAAAAAAAAGCTTTTTTTTCTCTTTTTTACCAAAAGAAACCTTAAGCGTCACCTTGGAAACCAGGTCGGCAGAGAATAAAGAAAAACCCGCCAAAAGTAGGTAATGCGTTTATCTTTTCCCAATCACTGCCGACTCCTCTGCCTTTTTCTTTTTTTTTTTTGTCTTCAATTATTCTCTCCTTCCCTTGTCCATTCCCAAGTTGATCATTATCCTCACTTCGTTCCTCTTTATCCATTCCACATGGCAGTCTCTGAACTTCCACTCGACGGTAGTAGCGCGAACTAGTCGTGTGATTTATAGGGTAAGATGTTTATTGTCGAGTAACGGGAGATGGCGTCAGACATGATTGGTTAGCCTGGCGTGCTAACAGCTGAAGGTCGTATGATCTGTTATTGACCTAGCTTGAAGAGTTCAAGGTCGTATGCTTCGTTATGACCAAGCTTGAGGGTTCAGGGTCGTATGCTTCGTTATAAACAAGCTTGAGGGTTCAAGGTCGAAACCTTTGTTTATGACCTAGCTTAAGGGTTCAGGGTCGTATGCTTTGTTATGACCTAGCTTAAGGGTTCAGGGTCGTATGCTTCGTTATAAACAAGCTTGAGGGTTCAAGGTCGAAAGCTTTGTTTATGACCTAGCTTAAGGGTTCAGGGTCGTATGCTTTGTTATGACCTAGCTTAAGGGTTCAGGATCGTATGCTTTGGTATGATCTAGCGTAAGGGTTCAAGGTGGAAAGCTTTGTTTATGACTTAGCTTAAGGGTTCAGGGTCGTACGCTTTGTTGTCAGGTCATACATAGTTAAAGAAAATGTATGAGTCCCTTTGACCTAAAACTTCTAAGACTGTCTGTCTTCCTCTCTTTACATTTCATATATCGTTTTTTACCCCATTTTTAAATTATCCTTCGAGGTCTGGCCTCGGTGAGAGACATTTTGTATGTGTTGCTGAAGCTACAGACTTTAAAAAAAAATGGGGGTTTAGTGGCAATTATTGTTGAGTGGTATATTTTTGGTATCATTTCAGATGATGGAACGCGCGACCCATGCCGGCAGGGGCCCTGGGCACGGCAGGATTGTGTCTGCATAGCACTATCATCCCTGGTAAGTCTCGTCACCCGATTGACTTCTTGAGCTCGAATGGTGTGACCCTTAAGCACGACGGTGCGACCCTTGGGTACTGGTATCCTGACTTTAAGACCTAACCCTTCAGAGGCCAGGACATCACACACACACACACCAAGGGTCGTTACGTCGTGCTCAGTGTTCGTACCTTAGTCGTCTTAAAGCTGTAACCGTAGGCTATTATCATGAAAGATGTGACTGGTAGTATTACGAAAGATGTGACTGGTAGTATTACGAAAGATGTGGCTGGTAGTATTACGAAAGATGTGACTGGTAGTATTACGAAAGATGTGGCTGGTAGTATTACGAAAGATGTGGCTGGTAGTATTACGAAAGATGTGGCTGGTAGAATTACGAAAGATGTGATTGGTAGGATTACGAAAGATGTGACTGGTAGGATTACGAAAGATGTGGCTGGTCGGATTGAGAAAATGTTAACCATATCAAGAAATTTCTGTCATTTAGTCTGATTTAACCCCAAGAATTAATACGGCCATGAGACCAGCTGCATGATCACTAACTAAGATTACAAGCAGAGGGAGTAGCGTGCTAACCTCTCCCCCCGAGTGACTGTGAGGCCAGCCAGACAGCAGTTCCCGCGCATCTGCTGAGTTACTGCCATGCCTCACGCTCCGTGTCGTTAAGAAATTTCGCCTCGTTTAATGACAGTGTGTTTTGCCCCCGTAACCTCAGCGAGCGCAGCGGCTTGTCATCTTACGAAGCAGATGACATTTTCATTGGGTGTTATTACGGGACAAGACTTGCCGTACAATTATGCCTTGGAGAAATCCGTTCGTATATGATTGAAATAATTGCATTTGTGTTGGAGGCTGACGATGAATTACGGTAATGCAATACGTCCTGATTAATATTATCATTATATCTAGTTCATATTACCGTCGCATCTACGGTTTGACAACCCCCTTGGCACCTAAACGTATTTTGAGTACGACGGTACGACTCTACGGTATGATGGTCGCCGTACCTCCAAAGGTCGTGCTTTGAGTTCGTACCGTCGTGCTCATAGGATATACACCTCGTGAGGATGAGTTCATTGGCTCTCACTCGGGTTCTTCCATCCCTCATCTCTCGTTTGTTTTTTTAGATATTTGTTTCATCACGTCTTGTCCTACTCTCCCACATGCCTGGCGTCTTAAATGCTCCTCTCTAGTTGACTGGTTTTCCTTCCCTGTTTTCGAAGACGCGCACCACGGCGACGCTGCCGTACCCAGCGTGGATCGGGAAAGTTATGGTAATGTTTCCCCCTTTTGTCCCCCTTAACGTCCATTGGGAGCAAACCTATGGCATCTTGGCTTCGTCCTGGAGCCAAGCTCTCTCTCTCTCTCTCTCTCTCTCTCTCTCTCTCTCTCTCTCTCTCTCTCTCTCTCTCTCTCTCTTGCTCTCTTTTGGTCCTTCCACCTTCTCTAGCCAGTCGATATTCATCCTGCAAGTTCAATGACCCCCCACACACTGGTGCCGCACATACTGTTATTTTTTTGAAGGCTTATGTCCCCCATGTATTTAAAGCAACTTCGACATTGACTTGTAAACATTTTACCGCATATCGCCTGCACTTATCAGCAAATGTGGTTGTTTTAACGTCGGACAGGGTTGTTGAAGAATGAATTGGGGACAACCTCTCATTGGGCGCAAGGTGAGAGTTTTAAATGAACTAATTCACCAGTTGTGGATTGGAAGACGAGGTGAGGTTTAGGGATGCGCACTGTGTGATTTGTGAGGTGAGCCGTCCACCACCAATTATGGGTTGAGGTGGGTTATGGACCAGCACTTGTGGGTTGTGAGACAGGCCATGGACCAGCCAGTGTGGGTTGTGAGACAGCCCATGGATCAGCAAGTGTGGGTTGTGAGACAGCCCATGGACCAGCCAGTGTGGGTTGTGAGACAGCCCATGGACCAGCCAGTGTGGGTTGTGAGATAACCCATGGACCAGCCAGTGTGGGTTGTGAGACAGCCCATGGACCAGCGAGTGTGGGTTGTGAGATAGACCATGGACCAGCCAGTGTGGGTTGTGAGATGGGGCACGGACCACCGAGTATGGGAGTTATAAGAGCACGGAGGAACCACACATTCTGAGTTATGAACTGAGCAGGGAACCATTAGCGGTTTTTTTTTTTTTTATAGACTGCTGTAAACCACTGGTTGTGTGTTGTAACCCGAACTACAAAGCCCTCGAGATGAGACATGATATATTACGAAAGGGTTGGATGTATTTACACTCCATTGGCTCTAAAAGTGTAAATTTTGTCCATTATCTCCAATCCAGTGTTCTCTGCAAGCTGTACTTGCAACGTCACAATGGCCCTTTGTCAGAGAAGTTGGGCTCTGCTTCTGTCTAACAAAAGACCCCAGAACAGAGTCGAACATTTAGAAGCACATGTCTCGTTAAAAGTTGAGCTTGCTCAGGGCTTGTATTGGGCCCAGGTGGATGGAAAACATTACTGAAATAGAATTCTGGATGGCTATAATTTCATTTGTTCATATTATTGATGTAAAGAAGACATCTGTTGCATCGTCGACAAGGGCTTCATCAAAGTCCAGCTCTTTTTTTCCTCTTTTTTTCATGACAGATGAGACGGCAAGGACGACTGAATGCACTATTCGAGGCCATCTCATTAACTCTCCCTCTCTCTCTCTCTCTCTCTCTCTCTCTCTCTCTCTCTCTCTCTCTATATATATATATATATATATATATATATATATATATATATATATATATATATATATATTGATTCCGAAACGTATTATTTTTCTAATTCAGTCTCGTGTTGTTGGCACCGCCATCTCTCTATGGACAAGATCGTCCTGTATTTCGGAGGAGCGTCTTTCCCCCAAGCTCCTGTGTTGCATTCTTGTGTTTTCGTTTGGTAGAGACTAATTACAGACATAGACCACGATGACAGTGCCTCTCCTGTGGCATCGGGGTCACATCTCTAAGTTCACTTCTTGTTGCTTCCTTCCCTCACTCTGCTCCGTCATATCTACCTTCCTCTCTGGCCGGTGTCTGTCTCTCTCTCTCCGTGGGTGTTGATGGATAAACCTCTCTCCCCCTTTTTCTCCATCAACAGCGGTGTCCCTCTAGGTCCTGTCCTGCCCCAACGTACTGGTGTTGCCTCGCATTTATTGCGTACGTAAAAAAAACCCGGGGTACCAAGGGCTACATTAGTCACCAGTTGGCGTGGAGCCGCTCCAACCCTGCATAGCCACGGGACACAAAAAAGTCAACCCACTGGACGGTTCTTGCAGCAAGATATTCTTAGCTCGATAGCAATATTCTAAATCATATAGACAAAGTAGATAATGGGGAAAAGTAGATAATCGACAAAGTCAGAATAGATCATAAAGATAAGTCAAATTTTAAAGGCATCAAAACAAATCGCAAAGACAAAATCAAAATAAATCATAGAGACAAAAACCAGAATAAATCATGGAATTAAAATCATAAAGTGAAAGTCAAAAATAAATCATTCTACTAATTTTTGTCGCTTATCATGTATGTTGGTTGCTCTTGAGCACGACGATACGACCCTTGGGTATTATAATGGCCTCCCCTTTGACCTGACCTAACAAGTTTTAGGTCATACTATTGTGATGCCTCGTCCACGATCGGACCGAAAATGTTGTCCCGAGACAGATGCCTCGCGTGGCTACCACATCATCTCGACGGGTCACGGCCCATGATATAAAGCGTTAAATGGATTCGAAGGAAACACCGCGAGGTGTCGTCGTTAATTTAAAAGTCGTGTCTCCCCGTCTACGTGGCGGGAGACCAGGCGTTTCCGTGCCAGCGTGGGTGACAGGCAAGGCCCACTGCACATGGATACGCAAGGAAGGCAAGCGTGAGAACGGACGTCGACGCACGGAGGGTGGTGTTCAAGGGGCATTCATTCCTTCGGGGAAAGGTAGCGCGTTGTGTACACACACACCCACCTACAGGAGGAGGAGGAGGAGCCGCTGCCATCGCGGGCTGTGCCTATAGCTAGTCTGGACCGAACGAGAACACGAGAATGCCACAGGATCTTCGCGAGGAAAGGCGCTCCTCTAATATTCAGAGCGAACTTGTCCTACAGAGAGATGGCGATGCCACCAACACCTGAGGCTTGATTAGGAAAAAATAATCCGTTTCGGACTATATGGATGGAGAGAGAGAGAGAGAGAGAGAGAGAGAGAGAGAGAGAGAGAGAGAGAGAGAGAGATTGATGAGATGGCCTCGCATAGTGCATTCTGTCGTCCTTGCCGTCTCATCCGTCATGAAAAGACAAAAAAAAAAATTAATATCTGGACTTGGATGAAGCGCTTGCCGACGATGCAACAACACACGTCTTCTTCAGAAGGACGAGGGTCGCGTCGCTCCGGTAACATGAACACATGAGGTCCAATCCATCAACTGACGAAGGTAAACAAACCCCGCCCCACCTCGCCCCGCCCAAAGATGACTCCTCACACTCGCCGTGTTATGTGGAGCCGGGCGGAGTCCGGCAACACCTGCGGGAGGGCCTCGATGGCCACGCGTTGCGACGCGCTGCAATCTCCTCTCGCCACAGTGTCCCGGATCGACATTGGTAATGAAATATTAAGGACATATAAACCGAGGGGGAAACACACACACACACACACACACACACACACACACACACACACACACACACACGCACGCACACACACACACACACACACACACACACACACACACACACACACACACACACACACCTCGTCGTAAACGATTTGCGTCTGGCAAGAAAATACATCC
Organism: Panulirus ornatus; assembly: GCF_036320965.1. NCBI lineage: Eukaryota > Metazoa > Arthropoda > Malacostraca > Decapoda > Palinuridae > Panulirus > Panulirus ornatus. Next base: position 7,556,263 of record NC_092254.1, on the reverse strand, counting down.
ACTGCGCCTCATCAGCGCGCCTTCACACATGGCCTGCCGGCACGTGCCAGTGTGTGTGTGCGTTGTTTGTTGTTTTGCTTAGTGTTTACTACAAGAGGCGGGGAAGGCAAGAGAGTGATCTTTCTCCCACTGTTTTGCGGCCAACAGTAAATATCTTGGGGCATAAATCATGGCCGGTGCGGGGCAGACGTTCCGTCTCCCGTGGCGAGAGGGAGGATCATTAGTTCCCGATCTTTACTTTCCCCCTTCCTATCTTTACTTTCCCCCTCCCCGACCTTTACTTTCCCCTTCCCGACCTTTACTTTCCCCCTTCCCGACCTTTACTTTCCGCCTCCCCGACCTTTACTTTCCATTTACTTTCTCGCCTCCCTGCCTTTACTTTTCGCCCCCCCCCCCCTCCCGACCTTATACTTCCCTCCTCCCTACCTTTACTTCTCGACCCCCGACCGACCTTACTCTCGCACCCGACCTTATTCAAGAGAACCTCGCTCTTGTAACTCCCAAGGAACTATTTAACGAAAGGGCGGTAAAGAAAATGGTACGAAAAGACATTCTCTCTCTCTCTCTCTCTCTCTCTCTCTCTCTCTCTCTCTCTCTCTCTCTCTCTCTCTCTCTCCCACGGGATTCATCTGAGTCAGCTTGGGTGACTGTTTGAATTCCACGACACCTCTCCCTCCCACGCCGTGGGGTCCGCCTCAACTGGGTGCTTCGCTGAGCATCAAGGAAGCATTGTGCGAGAGGGAAGGACATGTGATTATTTTTTTTTTCCTCCTCCTCCTCCTCCTCCTCTTAAAGCATGGGGTTGCGACCCTTGGGCAGAGCACGACGGACGACTTGGGTTGGATGACTTGCCCCCGACAGACTTAAAGGTCGTACTCAAGGGTTTTTTTGGGGGGAGGTCGTCGTGAGTGTTCGTGTAGCACCGGGGTCGTCAAGGGTCGTGCCCAGAGAGTGTTATATCGTCGTCGTGCTTGAGGGGGTGTAGCCGACGTGTGCCCTAGGGTCGTGCTGCTGTTCGTGCTCAAGAGTCGCACTATCGTGCTTAAGGGTCGTATTGTCGTGCTCAGAAGCTCCCACGATGAATAGGTCTCTTTTGGTTTCAGAATATAAGAAAGACGTCCAACAGGTGTACCTTGATTTTATAGAAGCCAAGATAGTGGTTGCTTTCTTGTTGATCACACACACACACACACACACACACACACACACACACACACACACACACATGTAGTTCTTTTACTTATTCTGTGTATGGTACTTTTTAGGTGTTTCTTCAATCTTTATTTCAGTATTATTATATATATATATATATATATATATATATATATATATATATATATATATATATATATATATATATATATATATATCCTATCTCCCAAGATATCTTAAGCTCTTTAAAACCGCACTCACTTTGTCACCGTCAGACACCAGGGAAAGATTTCGTGTCGCTTGATGAGAACAAAGGATTTCCGTAAACATTATACTTGTATGATGTTCTCCACACACACACCCACACACACACACACACACACACGTGTGTGGGTGTGTGTGTGCCTGTGTGTCTTCTGTAACTGTAGATATGAGAAAATTGTGACAGCACCATCTGTGCCTCTTTGTTTTGCAGGATTTCAAAACCTTGCAATCGCTCTCCCCAGCTGACGTTGAAGCTGATGCTGTTCATATGACGATATGATCAAATTAGTCTGGCTCAGAGGTTCACACCATCGTTCGAGAGAACGTTTGACCGTCTGCAGAGGAATTGGGAACTCCATCACTCACACAGCAAGGTGCAGGAAGAGTGCAGAGGAGAAGGGATGCAGTGACATCCCACTGATTGGTTGAATGTAAAGAACCCAGGAAAATTAAAAAGACGTTATGGTAGTTTGAAGAGAAAGTTTTTAAGATTCACCTGACCTGTCCTAACACTCCTGAGGTGATTAACTCCCCCCCCCCCCTGGAACACGACCCTGCATTATTGATGGCCAGAGAGGTCACGCTGCCATACCCACCACCCAAGGGTCGTCTCGTCGTCGTCCTGAAAGGTCGTCCCACCTTCGTGCTCAAGCGACCGTGCCGTCATTCTGAAGTGATCGCACAACCATCGTGCTCGGTGGTCGCGCCGTCGTACTTAAGGATCGTGCTATGTTGCTGGGGGGGGGGGGGGGGGGGGGGTCACAACGCTGTGCTTAAGGATCGTATCGTCGAGCTCAAGAATCGTACCGTCGTGCTCCGGGACCGTAGCGTCGTGCTCCGAGACCATACCGTCGCGCTCCGGGACCGTACCGTCGTGCTTTGAGACCGTACCGTCGTGCTCCGAGATCATACCGTCGTGCTCCGGGACCGTGCCGTCGTGCTCCGGGACCTTACCATCGTGCTCCGGGACCGTACCGTCGTGCTTCGAGACCGTACCGTACAGAAGATAAGAGCGAGATGGAGCAGCAGCTCCTGAGAAACGGTCCTAAGAGCAGTTGTGAGAATGACTCCAGGTATCGAACCACACGGCAAGAGGGAGCAATTGGCCGCAGCCATTCTACGCGTGCCGACAATACCGACAGAAAATTGAAATACTTAAGACTAAATTACATGAGAACCACTGAACTGACAGACTTGGGAGAGAGCAAACGAATAAACGTAGAGGGATATTGTAACAAGACACGCGACCTCTCAGTTTGGACTCGATATATATATATATATATATATATATATATATATATATATATATATATATATATATATATATATATATATATATATATTTCCAAAAGAAGGAACAGAGGGGGCTAGGTGAGGATATTCCAAAAAAGGCCCAGTCCTCTGTTCTTAACGCTACCTCGCTAACGCGGGAAATGGCGAATAGTTAAAAAAAAAAAAAAAAAATATATATATATATATATATATATATATATATATATATATATATATATATATAGATATAGATATATATTATCCCTGGGGATAGGGGAGAAAGAATGCTTCCCACGTATTCCCTGGAAATCCTCCCCTCCCGTTTATAATTTTCCAAAAGAAGGAACGGAGAGGTGGGCCAAGTGAGGATATACCCTCAAAAGCTCACTCCTCTGTTCTTAACGCTACCTCGCTAACGCGGGATGAGGCGAATATGTATGAAAAAAAAATATGTATGTATATATATATTGAAAGAAAGAAACACAGTACAACAATGTTTCTGCGTACAGTACTGAAAGGAACAGTCATTGATTATAATCAAGATAATAACAGCGTTCACGTGAGGAGGATAATAATTATACTAATAACTGTAGCAGTCCATCTCTCACTGTACATAACTCCAGCACAGACAACAAGCGAGGGGCATTGCAATATTTATGTAATTCCGTCGTACCTCTTCTTTGGTGAATTATGAAACGTTCACAGTGGTTAAAAAAAAAGATAATGTAGAGACTTTAATGTTCAAATTACAACAAGAAACGGGTAAACTGTCCTCACAGACATAAATAAAAATGAAGCAAAACCAATATTTCTCTTTCCAGTTTGCTGGCTTTCAAGTTGTTTTCGGATCCCGAGGGAGTGTGAACCTAAACATAAAACCGAGTTTAGAGAAAGTTCGGCGGCGAGACCTGTGCGGAGATATGTATATATGTGTTGTGTAGCCTAGCGTCACACACACACACACACACACACACACACAAGGTGGTCTCCTAAACCTCGTTCGTCTTAGGCGTCCGGTGTCGGGAGCTGCAACTGTCGTGTTTGACCTGACAATTGTTAGGCGTTTAGGTCAAAAGGTCGCCCACCACTCTCAAGGGCCTTGGGCTGCGTACTCAAGAAGGGTCGGCACCCGTTCGCACTCGACGGTCGCCCCGTTGCCTTCAAGGGTCGTCGTGAGAGCGCTGGATAGATCGTCGTCCCGCAGGAAATGTAGGGTGTGATGCATGGGCCGTACGATGAAGAACGGGCGAATGGCAGGAAAAGTTATACATAGGAAAAGGTCAATGTATGCGCGGAGGATAGCATCGGGTTTTGGTCGAGCATAGTTTCAGTATGTCATTTAAATACAGTAGCTTTGAAGAAAAACAATGAGTCGAAAGTAGCGGTATCGAGTGGAATATATATATAGATACGTGCTTCGTTTTCTCTTGTTGTTGAGAATGGGAACGTGTATAGCGTACCATAAATATGCATATGAAAACGATAGAATTGTTCTAGATGTATAGATATCTTACATTACGCATGAAAACGGAATAATCGACATATCAAGGGGTTGATAGGAGATAATGAAGTGGTTGGAGCTTGCAAGGTATACTACAATATTTGTATAAAATACTCGTTTTCATCATATATTATTTCCAAAACGCTCAGCAAGAAGGGACAGGGGAAAAATGGCAATCTAGAACTGGAATAAGGGATAGAATATAGAGGAAAATACTTTTTGACATCAGAGTGAAAAGTGAGGTAGGAAAATGCTATATGTATGAAGTTGAAAAAGTGAGGTAAGAAAATGCTATATGTATGAAGTTGAAAAAGTGAGGTAAAAAAATGCTATATGTATGAAGTTGAAAAACTGAGGTAAGAAAATGCTATATGTATTATTTATTTGGTGGGTAGGGAGGACTCTGAAGATATACAAGAGCGAAGAACTAGAAGAGTGAGTTGGTAAGGGATAATGTACAGTGGTTCGTTACTTGGAGGGAATATAAGGAATGAGGGAAAACATCGAACTAATACTGAGGTAGCCAGTTTGGGGGATGGGCTAGGCTATTCTCCCGGGCGATCATCCCTGAAAGTGAATGAGAGTTCGATGAAATTTCGGAATATGATCGCATCCCCGTCGCTCTCAAGGGAACTTAACGGGGGGCATGCCCGAGGCTAGTACCTTGGCGCCCAAGAATGTTGAGCCGCTCAGGCTCTGCAGTATCGTTACGTATCGCCTCGCTCCCCTCAGAAACAAGTACACTAAAAGCTCTTTGAGATGGTGGGGGAGCGGAAGCCGCGTGCCCATGACAGGAAACGCTGGGGGTGCACATCCTGCCGTATCCTTCTCAGTGACTTTGTTTGCTACACAGGTTGGCAGAGACAGATTCTTAAGACGTGTGTGTAGTGCTAGAACGCAGATTTTTATACCGCAGAAGGAACAGAGAAGGGGGTCAGGTGAGGATATTCCCTCAAAGGCCCAGTCCTCTGTTCTTAACGCTACCTCGCTAACGCGGGAAATGGCGAATAGTATGAAAGAAAAATATATATATATATATATATATATATATATATACGAATAAAGTGTATATGAACGCGCACCTTCATAGCGAACATACAAACCTCCAACAGCCAGCATCGAACCTGGGACCCCTTGTGCAAGAGGCAGGCATGCTAACCGCTAGGCTAAGGGACTGTATAATAGGAAACAACTATTCGAAATACTAAGTACTCGAATAACCTTCGTTGATATATATATACACTTTCTTTACTGCCCCTTCTTCTACTGTTACATATTTTTTTTTCAATTGAGGAGGAGGATTTTCACCCCTTCCCCCTTCAAGCTTCAAGCTTCCGCCCCGCTTAGCTGGCTCTTACGTCAGGCAGGGGGATACGTGGGCAGTATTCTCTCTTCCATATCCCCAGGGATATACCTCATTAATATGAAATCTCTGTGATGGGTTTCCTGCACCTTTAAAGCTGCTCTGCAATACTTGGCAGGGAAATGATGGATTCCTTTGGAGTGAGAAGTTCCTTAACGAGACTGGACTCTGTTTTTTTTTCTCATTTTCTTTTTCCTGGACTGGACTCTGTTTTTTTCTCATTTTCTTTATTTCCTGGACTGGACTGTTCTTGTTTTCTCATTTTCTTTATTTCCTGGACTGGACTCCGTTTTTTTCTCATTTTCTTTATTTCCTGGACTCTTGTTTCTTTCTCATTTTCTTTATTTCCTGGACTGGACTCTTTTTTTCTCATTTTCTTTATTTCCTGGACAGGACTCAGATTTTTTTCCTGTACTGGACTCTTGTTTTTTTTCTCATTTTCTTTATTTCCTGGACAGGACTCTGATTTTTTCTCATTTTCTTTATTTCCTGGACTGGACCCTTGTTTTTTTCTCATTTTCTTTAGTTCCTGGACTGGACTCTTGTTTTTTCTCATTTTCTTTATTTTTCATTTTCTTTACTTCCTGGTGTTCAAGTTAAGAAATCAGTTCTGCCTTCAGTGTTCTGACAGAAATACGCTAATTTCTTGTTTATTTCCGGGTGTTCAAGTTCAGAAATCAGTTCTGCCTCTTCAGTGATCTTAAGGACATA